>NC_084588.1:7974428-8204428 GCF_033807715.1 Cololabis saira | reverse complement strand
GCTCCGGGATCCCGGCATGGCGTCTCTCTCCTGCAGGGAATAACATCCTCATCACAACCTGAAGGAGCTGAACCATTTATGGTGCAATCAAACCAGACTATCTCTGCAGCCTGGTCGGTGCCACGTCTTCATGATTTAACGGTCGTTAATCTTTCCTGTCTTTTTATCTAGGAGGAAGTCCTCATCTCCCCTATCAGACATTACGCTGCTGCCATCAAGTCCTCAGGACTGTGTTTCTGTCAGACGTCCTCGCCCACTTTCTTCAGCAAGATCTTTGCTTTTTATAAAAACTTTTCTGTGATACAACCAGTAAAAACCTTTGTGACTTTAATGAGGTTAAAATTCCAAACAAATTAATTAAAACATACGTTTAATTTAATTTCATACCCCTCGTTCATCACCATGTTACGAACAAAATACTTAAAAGTTCCAATTACTCCCAATGCAAAAGAACTCCATTTTAAAACCTTATATGGTCTAAACCCATCTAGCGATTTGGTATTGAAACTAATAACTGTGTATTTTGTGATGAATGTGAAACCACTGATCATTTATTTTTTGAATGCATATATTATAATACCCATTGGCAGGATAAACATGACTGGCTTCACCCAAATGTTTTTGATCTGCAGGATTTCTCACGAAAAGCTATTATTTTTGGACTTTCAATGGACAATACCAATGATGACTCTCTGGTTAATAATATCATAATTCTGGGTAAATTCCACATCCACAAATCCAAGTATATGAAAGTGAAACCTCGATTTTGTGTATTCCATAACCAATTCCTTCACTTTTGTAAAGCCCCTTAAACTCATGACAAAAAGAAATGCAATACAACTTTTGAACATAATTGTTGAATATAATTTATTGGATTAAGCCCTTGCCGCTTTCATTATTTTCCTTTTATTTATTTTATTTTCCTTCTGTTTTCTCTCAAATGCAGCTGTTCCTTGAAGCATTTTGATAAAGTTTGATGCCTTGTTGTTTGAAGATATTTTCAATAAAAAAAACACCGAAGAAGAAGCCGCTGCCGCTTAAACCACCACCGAAGAAGAAAACGTCACCAAGGCGCGAAAGCCTAAACTGTTCCGTCTGAAACCAGCTAATTCATTAAATATGCTTCAGAAAGAGCAGCAGAAGAACCACTTTATTAATTCAATATGCTTCAGAGAGACCAGCAGAAGCAGAACAGAGCGTATTAATATCCCAGGTGATTGTTTAATAGACTGAAAACAGTCAGCAAAGCCTGAACGAGAGGAAATATCAACTAAATACTGCCCGTGAAGCTCTCAAACACAACAAGACAACTTAAATCACAACCGTGGCGACGGTCTTTTAAAGTTACACCACTGATAACTCGAAGGTTAAACATAACGTACCTTTTAATCGCAGCTGAAGCGAAGCTGCGAACAGATGAAAGCTGACCGCTCACTTCCGGTGACAACCGCTCCCGCGAGTTCTTCCAAAATAAAAGCCCGGAAGGTTCTGAACATCAAAATAAGAGCATGAGCTAGAGTTTTACATTTTAGCGCGACTGTGTCATAAAAGTATGGAAGAGTATTAGGGCCATGCAGGAGAAAAAATATTTGAGAGGGGAAGATTTTTTTTTTGTTGTGCACTTCGAGAAAATCCCACTTGTGTGTGTTTATGATGGTGAGCGTTGATTAAGATCAGGTTTGTTGGTGCAAGGAAACAGCTCAGTCTCAGGGGCGCAAAGGTTTTCTTCTAAATCAATGAGGTCCCTTCAGAAAAAGGCTGATCTGAGCACCTTTCCTACTAAGGGAGCGTGTGTCCCGCCAATGCCCCACCCCCCGGTCACTGGGACCTACCTGTGATGGAGAGGCATCTATTAGCTACGATCTAGGTAAGGACCGCTGGTCAACGATCCATCCATCATCTTGACCGTATTAGTCCTACCCAGGGTCCCCGGGGTCTGCTGCCGTCTCTCCCAGCTGTCACCTCCAGGTCTGCAGCTCATCGCAGGGTCACATATAGACTAACAACCACACACTATGGTCCATTTAGGGTCACAGATTATCCATTTTAGCTGTGGGGGGGCACCAGAAAACCAGGTGAGAACATGCAAACTCCTTACAGTCCTCTGAAGTTGAGTGTAGGACCATAACTGGAGGTGATTAGAAGCATCGTCACCATCAGCCAGACAAATAAAAAAAAGTTTTTTATTTAGTATGTTTCCTTTAGCATTAAAGTTGTAGTACCTTCTAGTTTAGACTCACCTGTTGTGGTCTAATGTGGACAAACAAACAGTAAACGCGGGCGTCCTGCTCTTCTGAGCCTCTCCAGTGCTGGTGGAGCATGAAGCGGTGGGAAATACTCAGATCACTTCTGTTCTGAAATATAGTTTCAGAACAAAGGTTTTACATGACTTATGATAATAATTGGCTGATTTGATCAACATGTGATCTAAATTAGATGACTAGAGTCTAAGGTCACATTCACTGTTGTCAACAGTGTTATTGATTGCAGCAGGAGTGATGGTCTGAGATGAAATGTGACTTTGGCATGTGTTTGAAATAACTGAACACTTTCATATTCATGACGTAAGAATGTCTGGTGTAGTTAATCTTACACCCCTCAAGCTTGTCGTGGATCTTATTACATAAATGAAGCATTGATCTGGACTAAGGTTGTCCCGATCAGGATTTTTTTAGCTCCCGATCCGATCCCGATTACTTGAGTTTGAGTATCTGCCGATCACGATTTTTCCCGATCCGATCACGTTTTTTAGCTCCTGATACAAGGACTAAATGAACTAAGATTTCTTGTCTTCATGAACCCGAGCTCAGATGGAGCAACTCCTGCAGACTCACCTGCCCCTCGCCTGTGGACTGCATGTAGACGTGCTTACTGTTCACATTCACCACCTTTGTCCTCGTGGACAAAAATAAACGTCTCTGTTCTTGTGAAGTATGTAACGAGTTCAGCCTGCTCATATTGATCCAAACAGTCATCTCTGAAGGCTGTTGTGTGGGTGTTACGTGTTAGGGTTTATTCTGGTAGTAAATCTGTCCCTGTTAGTCCCACCAGAGTACACTGAGAACATGTACGTACCATCTAAGAATACTGTGGTGTCGTCAGTCTACACAGGAAGCAGATCCTGGTCCGATGATGAAACACGGAAATGGAAACAGCCTGCTGTCTAATAACCAACGATATATTTATTCATGAGCGACGCTCTCGTAAAACATAGTGGTAGCCTTAATTTAATTAACTGCCATTTAAAAGGAAGCACTAAAAGACCGAAAAAGAAGACAAAATAATCAATCATTCTCTGTGCAACTTAAGCTAGAAAAGCCAAACTATGGTGCCTTTGAACATTTGCTCAAGTTTTAAAACAATAAACATGAAAAGGCATTCAACTACAACTTATCCCAACCCCTGTCCATCAATTATGTTTGTTTGACTAAATAATTTATTTCACAGCTGCTTCTTAAAATGGTTTTAATTTTGTTCACCAGTGTTTTAACTTGGATGCCTAGCTTGAGTAACAAACGCCTTACCTATGTGTAAATGTGAAAACAAATCAGTTGATCTTTATATATATTTTGGTTAGTGTAGTGCCGCGGCCTGTCAAAGCACTGTGTGTCCACTAGAGGGCAGTATGGAGCGTTGAAAATGTGGGCGATACGGTCTACTACAGTGGTCCTCAACCTTTTTTCAGTGATTTACCCCCTGTGAAATATTTTTTCAGCCAAGTACCCCCTAACCAGCGCAAAGAACTTTTGGTTGTAAAAAAAAAAGACCTAAAACAGAGCACTGTGCCATCAGTAACTGATTTATTAAACATAAAAATATTGCTGCTACGCTTCAACCACGACTCCATCGTTGGTCCAAGTGATTGACAGGTGAAGCCAGCCTAGCCAGGTGATTGACAGGTTAGGTGGAACCATCCTGGTGTGGGGGAGACTCTGTGGTTTTAGGATAAGTTGAATAGCCTACTCCTGAAGATAAAATTCATTTTATGAATTTGACTTATATTTTCCTCAATTATTTATGAAATATTTATTTTTAAAGGATTTTTGCATGGATGCTACTTTTTAAATATGCGTATATTTTAAAATCTCATGTACCCCCTGTAGTGCCTTCACGTACCCCCAGAGGTACACGTACCCCCATTTGAGAACCACTGGTCTACTACGTCATTGTTTGCAAACAGAAAAGGGGTCTATAACACTGACACATACATGCATTTGATTTGGGGAAACAGAAAACCAAACTTTTCAGCTTTTCAAAGATACCTAATAAACAACCATCTCAGTGCCTTAAGTTTGATTAAAAACAAACATGGTAATCAACTCCTTAACGCCTATATAGATCTTAAGATATTTGAAAACGACTTATGCCCCTGATTCTCACCGTTTTTCTCATATTTTATTATTCTAATTGTATTTATTTAATTTATATTTAGTTGTTTCTTAATTCTTTACTTTTGACCCACCATTTGTTTATGTCATTGCTTTACAACTGATTACATTTACTGTTGCACTCTTACAGTGATGCAGAATGTGTTGTGTGCCTTATAAATCTACATGCTGTTTTATGTTTTATTTGCCTCAAGGATTTGTACAATATTCAAGTGTTCAATAAAAAAAACCCACTGAAACATTATCTCTTCCCTGAAATACACGAGACACAAAAAAAATGGGAGATTTAATTTGTTTTCACAGGATTTTTTATTTGTAAATGGAGTGTTTGAACGTTCACAATAAAAGGACATAAAATCACATCATCTCATGTTTTGTTGTTCTGTGAGTGCAGCGTAATAAATGTCACGGCCTCGTAACTATTAATGCTCCAGCTGAACTCTGGTATCTGTGTCCTCCATGTGCTCTGATGTTCAACAGAGTCTCTGAGCACGTCTGGTCTGTGCAACAACAGGTGAGGGACGACGCAAGAACCAGCAGAGAGCAGGTGTACGGGACAAAAGCATGAACATGAGGACACGTCACCTCCAAGTCCCTGACGTCTGTATCAAACGTCCAACCGGCCCGGATCATTATTCCCATGATTGGGGCTGGATATAAGACAGACCGGTAAATACCTGCCATCTCCCACGAGTGGGAGGCTTTGATCGCTTTCAGTCTTTGGAAGACGAAAGGACGGCAGCTGAGAGCTGGGACACCTGCCTGCCTGTGGGCGCTGCGTCCAGCGCTGCTCTGAAAGCTGATCAACCCTTATTCACACACCAGTTTCTGTTGGGAGGAAAAGCCCCTTGGTTTTTGTTTCGTGGTTGTGTGGGGTCTGACAACAGTCCTGTCCTGGGCAGGCCCTTTGGCAGCGCTCATCACCCTGTCTCAACCATTTCTAAAAGGTTTTATCACTCAGATACACCAAGGCTTTTATTTGCCCCTTCGCAGGGCTTCTGCTACGATCTGCGGGTTTCTGAGGTCACAGCGGCTCAAAAGGCACAAATGAAGAGATGTCAACAACCGGAGATACAATTACCAAAGTTGTTTTGTTGGAGCAACCAACTGTGGGGGTTCAAGGACTAGAAAAAGGCAGGAAACGTCCCAATCCGGGTTCAGACGGGGACAGAATTAATGTCTACACACAGACTTCAACTGTTAGATAACAGAAGGCACATGGAGTCGTTTGTCTGTTTGTTGTCGCCTGGACCTCCTGAGTCTTACAACAGAATCAAATCTGAAGGTTAACAACGAGACAGAGCTCACACGACGATCATGTAAAGCATTAAGGTCCAAATCAGGCATAGACAGACCAACAGGTTCTGACGGAGACCAGAATGAGGAGAACGTGCACATTTACCGTATTGTCCCGAATATAAGACGACCCCGATTATAAGACGACCCCCTCTTTTTCAAGACTCAAGTTTGAAGAAAGACTTTTTGAACACCAAATTCAATTTTTATACAGAAAATAGTTACAGTACATCTGAAACAAATGATTATAACAATATATTCAAGAGAAAAAGCATGTTATTTTGACTATTTGAAATCATCATGTTGAAGTTTGCATCATAACTTCTCCTCAGCTGCCGGTTTACCTGCCGAACTTCCACCCTCTTTTCTCCAGATTGTCGCTACGTTTCTCCACTTTCTGTTATCTCTTCTCTTATTTTCTTCTCTTTTCTTTCTTATACTATTTTTTATTTTTCTTCTTCGTGACAGCGGTTGGCTTGGGCCTGGGGAGTTAAGTTCAGCATTCGCTTTAAAGATATCTGGCGCCATCTAGCGTTGTGAATGGGTATAACGTCTAGACCCCGAATGTAAGACGACCCCGACTTTTTCAATCTTATTTCAATGCAAAAAACACCGTCTTATATTCAGGCCAATACGGTACTTAGTGAATCTTCATGCAACTCATTAATCACATACACAGATGTCTTTTTTAAAGGGCAGTTTTACTTTTCGGCACATGACATTATCAGCTGGCTTAGTGAGCCGGATGAGTGTTGATTAAAGGTCTCGTAGTGTTTGATAACTCCTACATCAGAAAATCCCATAAAATATGGTGGTATAGATCAATCTTATAAAAGAGTACACGGTGCAGGACTAAAGTATAGAAGCGTGGGTGTGGCAGTGCTCTGTGGACGAACTCAGCGGGGCGGGAGCTCAGCGCGCCCTGCTGCCTTCAAGCTACAACTGAAACTCTTTCTGGATATAAATGATTATGTTCAGTCTAAATTCACCACAATAATATGTTTTTTTCTGTTTCATGATTATCCATCTTATCAGAGTGTAAAATGTGTCAAAAACTAGTCTCTTAGCAAATACACCACAAAACGAGTGTTTTCTCCAGTGATAACGTAAAAAAACCACACCCAGAGAGTTGAAACTCCTCCGTGAACGAGGTCCCAGCTACGTTTGTGATTTACGCTCTCACCAGACGAGTGCAGAACGGTTCGTTGCTGCCACCGTGTGAAACGCTGCAGGAACCTTAAAAAAACACCCAGAATTCAAAGTGGCTTTGAGATTTCTGGCTAAATCAGTCTGACGGATCTTTCTGACCGCTGGGTGAAATGTTTGAGTGTTTGAAAGAACCCTGTGGTGGCGGGTTGGGGTTCAGCTCAGCTGCAGAGGAGAGTCGGTGGCTCTGGGAGCAGAACCAGAGGAACCAGAGGAGCCTAGTGTTGCTCTGCACTGGAAGGTGCTACTGGATAAAAGTACTGGGATCCAGCTGCTGATCCAGCTGCTGCACTGCAAAAACTCAAAATCTTAACAAGAATATTTGTCTTATTTCTAGTTAAAATGTCTAATTTTTAGTCAAAGAAATCTCATTACATTTAAAACAACTCATCACTGGAAAAAACAACAATTTTCACCTGTTTCAAGTAGATTTTCACTTGAAATAAGTAGAAAAATCCGTCAGTGGAACAAGATTGTTTAGCTTGTAATGAGAAAATAAATCTTGTCCCACTGGCAGATTTTTCTACTTATTTCAAGTAAAAATGTACTTGAAACAGGTGGAAATTGTCAAATAACAAGTTATTTTTCTGGTAATGACTCTTGTTTTAAGTGTAATGAAATTTTTTGACTAAAAATGAGACATTTTAACTAGAAATAAGACAAATATTCCTGGTAAGATTTGAGTTTTTGCAGTATGGTCCTGGGATCAGTTCTGCTCCCGAACCTCTCTCACCCCCCAGCGGCAGAAATGCACCATGTGAAAACTCACACTCACACACACACACACATGCACACACGTGGCAGGTTAAAAGCAGTGACACGTTAGTAAAGCTATGTGCAAAAATACATCTGAATTCACATAAATGTAAAGCAGGTCAAATAAAAAGTACAAATGTACACTGTACAGCAACTCCTGTCCGAGCTGAAGTGGAGCTGAGGAAGTGAAGGGCTGGAGTCTGGAGCGTCTGGAGCGTCTGGAGCCGGTCGGCGCTAGAACTGCTCGGCCAGCAGCTCGCCCAGTCTCTGGGACACGGAGTCCTTGCTGGTCCGCAGGGTCAGGCGGTACATCTGGGGGAGACAGGCCGTTACAACACCGCTCACACTGAGAGTGTTTACATGGCAAGTTTAATTCCTCCTTAATTCAGAATTAAAATTAAATCAGATTTAAAATGAGTAAAAATGACCATGTAAACACCTAATTCCGAATAAAAATGTCCATTCAGAATTAAACTTAATTCCGAAGTAAGTGGCTGGTTTATTCCGATTTTAAATTTAATTAAAAAATTTGGCCCCCCAGGCCAAATTTAATTAAATAAATTTAAATTTCGCTTTAAATTAATTCCGGTCTTTCTGCGCTGCTCATTCCCTCACCCGTCTGTCTCCATGACGCTTATATTATATTGTTTTCCAAACAAAGTTTCAAGATTGCAGCACGCAGTAAACGCTGGTCAAGAGCAGAGACCATTTATTTAATAAATAGCTTGGAGGACCTGGAAATAATTAAAAGAACAGATGGAAACAGGAAACATAAAAATTGTGAGCTTTTCAAAGTTGTAGCGGCTAAGTTTGTTTTTCTTCCGGTAAACGTAACTTCCGGTCCCCCCCCTATCCAATCAGAACCTTCCCAACCCCCAGACCTGTAGAGGAATTGGAGAAAGTGTTTTCCATGTAAACCTCAATCCGGAATTACTATTTCTATGTAAACTTGAAGGAAAATAGTTTTCGGAATTATTTAATTCGGAATAATTAATTCTGAATTAAAAAACATCATGTAACTGTGGCCACTGTGTGTGTGTGTGTGTGTGTGTGTGTGTGTGTGTGTGTGTGTGTGTGTGTGTGTGTGTGTACCTCTGCTTGCATGTTGGGCTCCAGCCGGAGCAGGCAGCCCACCTGAGTGTTTCTGGTGTGAACGACTCCCGCTCCCACAAAGTTGGCAGGATTTGGATCCACGCCGTCCAGCAGAGCCACGCCAAACCCCAGCAGCTGGACGGATTCAGAGATGGGATTACACACACATTATTACTCTAGGGAAATCGTTTCCTCCGTCGGTGATATATTGAAGAAATGGCAGCAAAAAGTAACAGCTGACGTCGTATTTATGGACATCAGAGCCGTGCTCTCGCTAAAAATAACAGCAACATCTTGTCACATTAAGCTTCAAACAATGTTTAAAGAAGTCACTTTTCAAGCAAACTTACAACAATATTTGAATCATTCGAAATATGTTTAGTAAAATCTAAATCTTAGACGTTACACCTAAATGTTAAATATAAATGTAAATATACTATAAAAGTTTGTAAATTCATACTGATGGTGACCAGAGGAACCAAAATAAAAGCTTGAGGACTTCAGATTGTGTTTATAGAATCAAACAGTGAATTAAAACCAACTCCTCGGTAGAAATGAACCCCTGGACATTCATTTCTCCTCCAACAACTTCCTAAAACCACAGAACCTTCTCTGGGGCACCCGGCCACCAGGGGGCTCCCTCCAGCTGCTTCATAGAGCCAACAGCTGCCAGCGGCTGTGAAACATCAGCAGGTGAGACGTCCTACCTTGGCCCTGGCCACGTCCGTGTCCATCGGGTGCTGGGCTTTGAAGATATTCTGAACCTCTTGTTGAGGGCTGGGGACACACAAGTGACAGAAGATACTTATTACCCTGCAGAAGTGAGGGGCCACAACCCGGCTGGCGGTTGTGTTTCCCGCTCACTCTGCAGGGGCGGAGCATGACAGCAGTGGGGGGGGTCACTGCTGTGATGCTCCGCCCCTGCAGACGTCTCTCCACTGATCTGACGGACACGGGGCACGTCTGTGTCGTGTCTGAGTGACCACCCTGAAGATTTTCTTTACAGTCCTGTAACTTGGGCCGTTCGGTGGTGCAGTGGGTTAAGCAGCGGCTCATATACTGAGGCTACAGTCCTCCTGCAGGGGTCGCAGGTTCCAATCCCGGTCTGCGCACCTTTGCTGCATGTCATCCCCATTCTCTCTCTACCCCCTTCCTGTTTGCAGCTTGAATAAAGGGCCACTAGAGTCCAAAAAGAATTTAAAAAAAATACAAATGGGCCACTTTCAAGTCTTAATCTTAATAGATTACATAAAGCTGTATAAATCACCAGAACCAAAGACATTACAGGCAGTAGCAGGAGTTGAGGGGGAGTTCCTGGCTGCAACGCAGCTGCGCCAAAAGTGAAAAGGTTGGTGCAGAAGCTCAGAAACGCCCACAAAATAACCTCGGCTGACATGTGAAAATGCCATTAGAAACCAGTTAAAATCCTTCATCTTCCCTCCACCTGTTCAATAAGCCTAAACCTGGTAGATACTTCCTCAGGGCTCACTGATGTAAAGTGTCTGCACGAAAGCTGTGACGCACGCCGAGCTAAAACCTACCAATGGTGGATTGATCGGCCCCTGTTTCTATTTATCTATTTTATCTATTGTCTCTTTGCTTTGTTCTGCTCTTTTACTCATTTTTTATAATAACTTTTATGTCCTATTCCATCAACCTCCCCAGGGACTACAGGTGGAAAATAGCAAGCTGCTACAACCTGGCACAATGCATATTCTCTTGTAAAAGATTAATGTCTTATTGTGCACTGTCCTTGTTTTGAAATAAATAAATTACAATAAATCACAATTTAAGACAGTATGAAGGCATGAATATCAAAAGCAGCTCGGGGTGTTGTCCTAGGGTGCGTCTCATACGGTACGATTGTAGGACGACGGGGCGTCCAGCTTACCCTCCGAGCTGCTTCCAGCGCTGGAAGAAGTCCTGCGACATCATCTCCGTGGGCTGGAAGAACTTGTTCAGCATCACGGGGAGTTTCACGGCCAGGTCCTGCAGCGCTCCACCGTACCTGCTCCACACAGTCAGGCGTTAGTGCACGTACGCGGGACCGGTGACATGCAGGACGCCCAGCTGGAGACAAACCTGAACTGAATGTTGAGAACTGGGGCCTCCGTGAAGTCTGACACGCATTCGATGTTGATGATCTGCTGGAGCTGAGCTCCGGCCTCGATCACGGGCTCCACCGGCTTGGACTGGATGCTCAGCTGTGGAGACGCCGTCAAGGACTCTGACAGGGAGGACCCGCAGAACCACGGTGACACGGACCAAAGCTCTGCAGCTCTGCAGCTCTGCAGCTCTGCAGCTCTGCAGCTCTGCAGCACGGAAATACAGTAACACCCAGCTACTACTACTGTCATTTAGCAGACTCTTTTATCCAAAGCTGGGAGGGGGTTTTATTCATCATGTCACGTAAACTCCATTTGAAAAAAACCAGTGTGGCCCGAGAAGCTGCCCAGATGTGTAAAGGATATGAGTTTTGAGCAGGTCACTGCTGCCCACAGACGAGGAGAAGCTGTAGAACTGAGTGGACGTCTTGTTGCCGAAGAACACGTAAATGCGACCTGCAGGACGACACAACATCCTCCTTAGTGACGCTTTCACATCAGGTTATTTTCATTTCCCCCAGCGACTGTCAGAAATACAACTCCTCCTCCATCCATCCATCCATCCATCCATCCATCCATCCATCCATCCATCCATCCATCCATCCATTATCCATTCATCCATTATCCATCCATCCATCCATTCATTATCCATCGCTCCATCCATTATCCATCCATCCATTATTCATCCATTATCCATCCCTCCATTATCCATTCATCCATCCATCCATCCATCCATCCATTATCCATCCATCCATCCATTATCCATCCATCCATCCATTATTCATCCATCCATCCATCCATCGCTCCATCCATTATCCATCCATCCATCCATTATTCATCCATCCATCCATCCATTATCCATCCATCCATCCATCCATTATCCATCCATCCATTATCCATCCATCCATCCATTATCCATCATCCATCATCCATCCATCCATCCAATCGCTCCATCCATTATCCATCCATCCATCCATCCATTATCCATCCATCCATCCATTATTCATCCATCCATTATCCATCCATCCATCATCCATCCATTATTCATCCATCCATCCATCCATTATCCATCCATCCATTATCCATCCATCCATCCATTATCCATCCATCCATCCATTATCCATCCATCCATCCATTATCCATCATCCATCCATCCATCCATTAATCCATCCATCCATCCATCCATTATCCATCCATCCATCCATCCATCCATCGCTCCATCCATTATCCATCCATCCATCCATCCATTATTCATCCATCCATCCATTATCCATTATTCATCCATTATCCATCCATTATCCATCCATCCGTCCATCCATCATCCATCCATCCATCCATCCATCCATCCATCCATTATCCATCCATCCATCCATTATCCATCCATCCATCATCCATCCATCCATCCATCCATCCATTATCCATCCATCCATCCATTATCCATCATCCATCCATCCATCCATTTATCCATCCATCCATCCATCCATTATCCATTATCCATCCATCCATTATCCATCCATCCATCCATCCATCCATCCATCCATCCATTATCCATCCATCCATCCATCCATTATTCATCCATCCATCCATTATTCATCCATTATCCATCCATCCATCCATCCATCATCCATCCATCCATCCATCCATCCATCCATCCATCCATCCATCCATCCATCATCCATCCATCCATCCATCATCCATCCATCCATCCATCATCCATCCATCCATCCATAATCCATCCATTCATAATCCATCCATCCATCCATCTCTCCATCCTAAAACATCATTATATTTGCTCACCCAGGTTCTGGCGGTACTCGGCCTTCAGTCCGATCTGCAACAGCTGGCTCTCGTAGATGACGCCGTTGTTCTTACAAACAAACCTGAAACATACGAGAGATAACGCGGAGATACAATAATCAAGCTATACATCTCCATCTCAGTGTTACTTATTCATCAGAAAGTACTATTCATCATGTTCTTTACAAGCAGCTATTCCCACCTGGAGAAATGCTCTTCAGACACATCCATGGGTGGGGGGGTGGAGAAGTCAGAGAAGACGTCCACCAGCAGGCTGGCCCCGGAGGGGGGGGTGGAGTTGAGGTGCAGCATGTCTGCCAGAGGCTGGCTGGAGGCCTGCAGGGGAAGCATCAGTTACATCCTCACATTCTCACACGCGGATGTAGCTGCCACCGGGGGGCGTAGCTGCCACCGGGGGGCGTAGCTGCCACCAGGGGGCGTAGCTGCCACCAGGGGGCGTAGCTGCCACCAGGGGGCGTAGCTGCCGCCAGGGGGCGTAGCCGGTACTTACCGTATTGGCCCGAATATAAGACAGTGTTTTTTGCATTGAAATAAGATTGAAAAATTCGTCGTCTTCCATTCGGGGTCTAGACGTTATACCCATTCACAACACTAGATGGCGCCAGATATCTTTAAAGCGAACCACTGTCTCGAAGAATAAAAATAATTAAACCTGGAAGCAGCGATGAACGGGCCCTCGCGCGTGCAATGTTCGCCAATAAAGGTCAAGGACTCAAAACAGAGCCCTATGACACCACCCACGAGTCTCTATGTCAAACCATTCAAAACATATGGCAGAAAATAGGAACTATCAAATATGGACCTATCAGATGAAGGGGGGGCGCGCTTTTTGGCGTCTAGCGTCGCCACGGTAACACTTTTGACTGAGAAAAGTGATGCGCGTTGTCGCAGGATGGAGACGCACATTTTGATGTATAACACACCTGGGTGCACGTTACGGTTCAGGCGAAGAAATGGCATAAATTGCGCCAAAATTAAACAATTAATTCAAAATGGTCGACTTCCTGTTGGGTTTCGGCCATGGCTCCAAGAGACTTTTCTTTAAGTTGCGACATGATACAGGTATGTACCGATTTTCGTGCATGTACATCCAACCGTATTGTCGGGTTTGAGGCACAAAGTTTTCTAGGGGGCGCTGTTGAGCCATTTTGCCACGCCCATTAATGCGAACCCTTAAATATCAAATGTTTCACCAGTCCTGGCTTACGTGCAAAATTTGGTGACTTTTGGGGCACGTTTAGGGGGGCAAAAAGGCCCTCATTTCGTCGTTAGAAAAACGAGAGAAAAAATATTTCCTACAGGAATAGGGCCACTGTCAGCGCTCGGGCCCTAAAAATAGCGGTAAGAAAGAAAAGAGAAGAAAATAAGAGAAGAGATAACAGAAAATGGAGAAATGTAGCGACAATCTGAAGAAAAGTGGGTGGAAGATCGGCAGGTTAACCGGCAGCTGAGGAGAAGTTATGATGCAAACTTCAAGATGATGATTTGAATGAGGCAAAATAACATGCTTTTTCTCTCAAATATATTGTTATAATCATTTGTTTCAGATGTACTGTAATTATTTTCTGTATAAAAACTGAATATTGTGTTCAAAAAGTCTTTTTTCAAACTTGAGTCTTGAAAAAGAGGGGGTCGTCTCATATTAGGGCCAATACAGTACTGTTCAATTATTAGATTGACGAGCATGTGTTCAAGTTTCCATCTAGGTTTTAGGAGACACTTTGACATTTCCCAGGAAAGCTTTAGGTTTCAAATGAAGTATTTGGTGTGAATACTGGAGTTAAACTGCTTTAAAACAGAAGTATCTGCTGACAGAATGACTGAGTTGCAGTGCTGCCTCCTCTGTTTTACCCCCTCTCATATCTGGCCTACAGAGGTTTCCAGAGGTTTCCGGAGCAGGTGCTCCAGCGGGTAATAAATCCTGCGTACGCCTCCAGGTGCAGCCCAGACTTGACGGGGCAGTAACACGGGGGAGGTTGGATCAGGGAAACTGCTCCAAGGAAGTGAGAAGGGCTGAACCTCGGTGATGAAACCAGCAGCTTACGATTGTGCAAAGAGACAAGTGTCGACATCCACCGACTGATGACTAGTGAATTCTGGTGTTGAAACACCAGTCCAGGAATGTAATCACTGCTCCAACGCTCCGCTTTTCTGCAGCTCTGCTGCTCGTGAACAAAGAGGAACCTGATTCAGCTACTCACTTTAAAATGGAGAAACAAATTAACGCAGTTGTAAAATCTAGTTTCTTCCAGAAGTTCCAGTTGAGGCTTTCGTCCGAGGTTAAACCGAGCCGCACATACGCCCGGCTCCTTCTATGGCTGCTTTTTTTCTCATCTTAAAACTCATTTTTATTCAGTAGCTTTTAACTCGTCATGACCGTTGTATTTCATTTATGTGTTTTATGTTCTACGTTGTCCTGTTTTGTTTTTATTTTCCTTTCGCCTGTCCAGCACTTTGGTCAGCTGTTGTTGTTTTTAAAGTGCTTTATAAATAAACTTGAACTTGATCCTCCATTTTCTTAAAACACAAGGTAATACAGTTCAGGATTGGATACAGGCTACATTGGTCTAAATGAAGATTGGCAAAGATAACACCAAACATTGATCCTAACTGTGACGCTGTGGAACAGCAACAGCCTCTTTATCACTTATGTTCTGGCTCTGCCCAAAATTAACAGAGTTTTGGGAACTTATATTCCAATTCTTTTCTGACCTGCTAGGAAAACCCATAGAACCTCTTGCCATAATAGTGGTATTTGGTGTAGAACCGCAGAACTCCTGCCCCACTTATCATGGCAGAAACATGATAGCCTTTGCCATGTTACTGGCTAGAAGGCTCATACTGCTTAAATGGAAAGACAAATCTCCTCCAACTTTCAGTCAGTGGTTCAGATCTTCTGCCCCATCTGACTTTAGAAAAGATCTGATATGTTTCAAAAGGCCCTCAACTTCTATTGTATATGGCAACTAGTTCTAGATCAGGTTGAAAAAATAGATGCCTCAAACATTTCCAATGTACAGATATTAGGGCTCTGCGATTAATCGATTTTAAATCTAAATCGGATTTATTAATCACAATCGATGTTAAAAAAAGGAAAATCGGAAAATGGATTTTCCTTTTTTGCAGTTGGCTGCATTACAGACAGAGCTCGTCTAGTCATCTTTGTTTGGTCAAGAAAATTGTAAATGTTGTCACTTTACTAAACTCAAGGAAGATTTACAGTATCTTTCAATTGCACTTCATTCCCAATGGGGACATTTGTTTGCTATTTTTCTTTAAAAATAAAGATAAAATATTTGAAACAATTTATTCCATTGTCTTTTGTAGTTTTACCAAAAAAATCGAAATCGAAAATCGGGTTTTCAGAGAAAAAAAAAAATCAGGATTTTATTTTTGTCCAAAATCGCCCAGCCCTAACAGATATAACTCCTCCCTCTTTTTCCTTTCCCCTTTTTTCTTCTTATTTTTGTACGTTTTTGCCTGTTTTGTTAACTTCATTTGTTTGTTTTAAAACAACAACAACAACAACCAAATATCACATTTACTGCTGAACCTGTGATGTAATGTGGACGTGTGGTGCTGCAATGGGGTGGGGTTGTGTTGAAATGTATTGAAATGCATGTCAAATTGTATCTTAAAAAAAAAAAAAAAAAAAAAACTTGAACAAACACGAGACAAGAGCACATGCAGCAATGCAGAGGAAATAAAAGGTGTGTTTGTTGTGCCTAGCGATGAATGTACCAGAGTCCTAGCTGAGAGCGCGGTGGGACAGAAGGAGGAAGGATGGGGTCTTTCAGTGGAGAGAAGATCCTCCAACAGTGACGGAGACGTCTGATGGAGAGAGAAACGGGAGGAGAACAAGAACAATGGAAAGGTGAGAAAAGGAAAGAAGCCACAGGAGAGAAAGCACGAGTGAAGACTGAGGATGAAGGGAAGACGGTAAAGCAGAGGTAGAGAGCAGAAGCGTGGTGATGCAGCAGCCCCCCCCCCCCGACTGAAACAAGCAGCACCTTGGTTGTGGGCTCGGCCTCCTCGCCGTGGTCCGTGCTGCCGTTCATGTGGCTGCGCCGAGACTCGTCCATGTCCGGCAGTTTGCTGGAGCCCTTCTTCTTCTTCAGCTTGGCCAGGATGGAGGACTCCCGCTCCGGGAACGGGGGCATTTCTTCCAACACGGTTGCCTGGGGAAACACAGGATGCAACAGCGGTTGAAACAGAGTCTCGGTGTGTGTTAGACGGCAGATTACTGTTACAGCCAGAAGCCTGATTCATGGTTCTGCGTTAAACCAACGCAGAGCCTACGCCGTTGCCGTGACGCCGTCGTGAACCGTTCTTCTCCATCACTACATTTCGCTGCGGTGCAATATCCCTCCAGAGCGCTAGGGGGTTGCATTCTTTTCCTGAATGGTTTATCGTCGTCTCTAGTTGATTCTTTGTTGTTGTTTTTTTTACGGACTTCCTCAATGTGTTGCTCCTCGACTTGGTCCCTGTTGATAATATTCTGTCCGTGTAAAACAGGGGTCGGCAACCCGCGGCTCTAGAGCCGTATGCGGCTCTTTAGCGCCGCCCTGGTGGCTCCTGGAGCTTTTTCAAAAATGTTTGACCATTTTTTTCTTTTTTTTTTCTTTTTTCCATTTTTCTTTTTTTTTCCTTTTCTCAACATTTTGACTTTTTCCTCGACATTTCGACTTTTTTCTCAAAATTTTGATTTTTTTCTCGACATTTCGACTTCTGTCTCGAATCACATAATGAAAAAATAATAATTCCCCCAGTTATAACTAATATAGAAACATGCAGCACATGTTGCCTTCATTCTAAGGCTTATACAAGACTTTTCATTTTTTGCGGCTCCAGACATATTTGTTTGTTGTGTTTTTAGTCCAATATGGCTCTTTCAACATTTTGGGTCGCTGACCCCTGGTGTAAAACAACAAGATGTTTAAAAATGGCGGGGATGGCGCAGTCTGGAACTGGAAATGTGTTGCTACCAAGCAAACCAATCACAGCCCTCTCGGTCTGCGTGGGGTCGTAGTTACATTTTTTGGGAGGTGCAGGTCAGGCTATGGCGTAGCTACGGAGAGACTCCCGCGTAGCCGCGACCCCTACGGCGTAGGTTTAACGCAGAACCATAATTCAGCCTTTTACAAGCCACCACCAGCGTGTTGCGTGTATCACGGTGCTGAGGCTCAGATACGTGGTCTATACGAGGGTTACTACTATACGAATACAGATACCTCCCTCTCACTCCTCACCTATCTGCTCAGCATCACGATCAACCTTCACTCAGTGGTGCAGTAGGTTAAGCAGGGGCTCATATACTGAGGCTACAGTCCTCCTGCAGCGGTCGCAGGTTCGAATCCCGGCCTGCGCACCTTTGCTGCATGTCATCCCCGATCTCTCTCTCTACCCCTTTCATATCTGCAGCTTGAATAAAGGGCCACTAGAGCCCAAAAAAATCTTAAAAAAAAAAAAAAAAAAAAACTTCACTAAGACTCACAGCTGAACATGAAAATGTTTCACACATTTGGACATTTGTGCCAACAAAGCTGCTCCTGTGTGGCTGCAGAGCTTCCACCCTTCACAGTGTTTCACTTGTCGCTCTCATGCTCTCAAAAAAAGAAAAGAAACAACGCGCCCAACACCCCAGCCAATAGAGGGTGATTATATTCTCCAGTCCTGACATTTGAACCTCTCCTCACTGGCCTCTGGTTAAATCCAGAGAAGAATTTTAAATCCTTCGCACAAAAAACCCTCGCGGCCGAGCTCTGCCGTGTCTTAAACCGTGGCGTCTAGACTTCAACTGAGCCTTTGTGATCTGGTTCCACGAGAGGGGAGTCTGGTCACTAGTTTGTGCCCCCCCATACGTTTAAGATCCCCCTCAAAACTTTCCTTTTCACCAACTCAGACAGTTGGGGCTGGCGCGTGATTCTGAGATACGGGTTTAGTTTGGGCAGTTTCCTCATGCTGCTCCGTGCATGCATGTGACATTAACTTTGTATCTTTCTTTCTTTCTTTTTTCTTTCCTTTCTGACAGTACAGACTCATGTGGACCTTGAGGACAAGCTGACTGTGACCCAACCAGGTGTGTTTGAGCAGAGAAACATCTAAAGATATGCTTAGCAGACGAAGAACACCGCTCTGGTTTGTTCCCTTGCATGTTTGCCCTTTGCTTTTCTCCTCCGGCTGCAGTGATTCCCCTGCAGACCCTCCGAGGGGCTGAAGCACCACTTTGATCTGCCAGAGCCGGTCTGTGCTGGGCATTTCTCTTCCTCGTGTTAGGAATACGCTTTCAGTGTGTTGTCACAACTCAGAACCTTTTTAAACTGAGCGCACACACACAGAAAATATCAAGATTGGAGTTAAAGGGGACCTATTATGAAAAACACATTTTTTCTTGCTTTAACATATATAAAGTGGTCTCCCCTCAGCCTGCCAACTCAGAGAAGGAGGAAAGCAACCAAATTCTGCAGTGTCTGTACAGCCGCCCGGATGAGCCGTCCAATGTGATGTGGATCTACGAGCCAATAAGATTCTGCTCCCATTCGTTACGTAACAAAAATGTGATTAGGTTGATATAGGTTGACCTCCGATGTGTGAAACCACGCCCACAACTAACTCCGCCGGCCG
Organism: Cololabis saira; assembly: GCF_033807715.1. NCBI lineage: Eukaryota > Metazoa > Chordata > Actinopteri > Beloniformes > Belonidae > Cololabis > Cololabis saira. The sequence continues at coordinate 8,185,143 of NC_084588.1, read as the reverse complement.
GAGCTTCCGGCATTTTTTCGTAGCGGTGTATCGCGTCATTCAGGCAGCCAATCAGCACAGAGCCTCATTATCATAGCCCCGCCCACTCAGAATCCTGCATAGATAATGAGGCTAGAGAATGGGATGATAAAGCAAAAATGATTTAGCAAAAACAATCAAAAGCTTGTTTTTAAGACATTCAAGGCCCGTTTAAAATAGGGATTAGATGCTGGTATTAGAGCTGCTTCCATCCATCTTTCCAGATGTTGGATGAGGCTGTTGGGCTGATGTTGGGCTGTCTGTAGGAGACTGGCTCTAGATTTCAGTCGGGGTGTACGCTGATGATGCTACCGTTAAGTTTGATGATGGAGCTGTGTTGATGCTACGGTGCTGCAGGCTGAACTCCCCACATACTCCCTGCTGTGTGTTTTGATCCGAGCTGCTTTGTTCTGTTGAATCAGCCAGACTGGCTGCAGATGTTGTTATTGCAGCACGTCTCTGCTGTAGAGTCCAGACAACGGTATCTATTTTAACGTGACCAAATAAACCACATCCTTCAGCTAAAAATGTCACCACACAGAAGAACGAGAGTCAGATCTGCGACGCCCTGCTGAGACGGAGATTCATTCAAGCTGCTGCGGGTCTGGAGATGCCGGCACTCTAAAGTTGCTCTCGTCAATGAAAATTATGACTAAATATTGTTGTCAACGAACCTTTATCACCTGAGGAAAACGAGACGAGACGCAACGAAAATGCTGGTCATGTGACGATAACGATGATTAAATATAGAATGCAATATCGTAGACGAATAAAAACGAGACTAAAATGCAGATTAAAAAATAAAAACTGCTAAAATGTGTCTTCATTTTCGTTGACCAAAACGAGATGAAATGTTCTACCAAAGATCGTTAATGTCCATGTTTTCAGTAGTTTCTCTGGTTTAATGTCCATGTTTTCAGTAGTTTCTCTGGTTTAGTTCTGCTGGGTGACGTTAGTCCTCAATCCCAGTCGCTGCAGCAGGAATCAGATCCAGAAGATGCAGCTGCAGAGTTAGAGGCTGATGCCGTTAACGCAGAGCTCTAGGTTCACGTCAATTAAAAACAAAGTTACATAGAGAAACGCGGGGATCTGCTCTGTGGCTGGAGAAGAAGAAGAAGATCCATCCTTGGATACACTTTCCTACATAGTCGTGGAAAAGAAAACCCAATGTGTCGCCGGAAAAGAAAAAGATGAGGAGAAATGCGGAAAAAATAAATACGTTTTAAACTCAAATTACAGTCTTCTGTAGACAGAACTGACGTTTGCCTGGAATAAATGTATTCTTGAGTCTATAAGGATAACCTTGTTTGAATTGTAAAATGGGCTAGTCGACTGAAACTTGACACGACTAAAAGGAGTATGAACTAATAAAAACTAAAATGATAGCTTGACCCAAAGACTAGACTAAAGCTAAAATTGAAACAGGCTGACAGAAACAACACTACTGGTACCTTTGAGCGCGGCGGTATTCCTCCCTCTCTAAAAGCTTCAGTGCCTGAGAGACGGCCAGTAAAGACGTGGAGAGAAGCCCGACTCACCAGGATGTCGGTGCTGGCGATGCAGCTGAGTCTCAGGTACTCCACGGCTCTCTGCTGCAGCTCCACGTCGGCGTTGCGGAGCTGGCTGTCTGAGCGCAGGACGTCCTGGATGGTGGCCTTCACCTCCGGAAACAGGTTGATGAACTTGATGTATGCCGACAGCAGCAGCGCCCGGGTGGGCACCGAGCACAGGTGGAACTTGGAGTGGAGCAGGTTGAACTGGACCAGAGGGCTGAGGAGGAGAGGAAGAACACCCAACAGTCAGATCCAGTTCCACCCAAGTATTGAACTCCTGTCTGCTGCTTCTCCTCATTTCTTGCGGTTCCACTGACACATTGACATCTTTCTGCACTCAAGCCTGGTTTTTATCTACAGTACTCGTGGCCGTTGGTTAGTTTAGGACATGAAACAGCTTGCTCTCATTTCCTCATAAACAAAAGAAAAACAAGAGATTTGGAAATGTTACCGGTATAAAGTTACTGCCGACGGCAGAACGAGTTTACATCAGTCTAGTGAACTCTAGAAGCAGGTCAAGGTTTTTGAGGTGCGTGGTTTGTTTTTGGCTCTTTGTTTTGTTCTGTTTTGCAGAGTTGTGACCTTAAATAGCTTTATGACATGCAGTCGGTACCTGGAGCGTGAGTCACCGGCGATGAGGTTACCAAACTCCCCGAGGATGTAGCCTCCCACCTTCACCAGGTTCTCGTGGCAGGCAGGAGCCTGCAGGGCCTGCAGACGGGGCAAAGAGTCACGACACGTCAGGGACAACACAGCAGGGAGTAAACTCATCAGTCACACACAGAGAGAACACACAGAGCCAACGTTTCCACCATATCTGACACCGGGCTTAGATGTACAGTATAAACATGTCAAAACAGATCAAATCAGTAAAGTTTTTATTGATTACTTCAACCAAAATCCTACTTTTTGCCAGGTTGCAAAAGAAAACTGGCAGCATCTGCAGTGTCCCGCTACCAGCTGCAGCTCATGCCCAACTTAGCCCAAATTAATCTTACACCATTAACCCTTTATGACCTGCCATGGAACAAGTCTGCCTAAGCATATTTTTTACATATTATTTGCATGCTATACTGCCATTTTATTTTTATTTGCTATGCTTCAAAACAACCCATATAAGCCAGTATTTAATAATCTGTATGTTACAAGTCTGTACTAACTAAATAAATTGCTAAAAAGTGCAAATAACTACGGAAAAATGTAAATGTTTTTTTAATTTTACACATATTTTTGTAAATACAGAAATCCCACAACTAGATCCCTCAAAACTGTTAATGGAAAAAAATCTTTCAAACCAAAGGACATTTATTTGGAAGAATTCATACTTTAGTTTTTGAGATATATCATTTTTTTATATCGCGTTTAGATGTCGCGTCTTCATCCGGTGCTGAAATCTGCTCCAAAACTTTGCTCACGGTAAACCGTTTCGCGCACACGGACTTTAGTGGATCCATAATATGTGTGTGTGTGTGGGCTTGTATAGTGAGTGTGTAGTGTGTGTGTGTGTGTGTGTGTGTGTGGGTTCTTGCTGGGTAGTCTTTCGTGAAAATCTCTGATAAAAAGCACAAACAAGAGCGCAAATTCAAACAGACTAGTTTCCCGCGGGAAAACCTGGACTAAACTGGACCTGGACCAGACTGCTGGGAATGATGTCACCTCCCTTTTCACAGGAAGTGGCGTGAAAAAATCCAACCTGATGACACGCTGACAACGTGATGATTTACGTGTCAACGTATGTCGACATAGGAAGTGCACGTACCGGATCTATACAGGACTGTCTCAGAAAATTAGAATATTGTGATAAAGTTCTTTATTTTCTGTAATGCAATTAAAAAAACAAAAATGTCATACATTCTGGATTCAATACAAATCAACTGAAATATTGCAAGCCTTTTATTATTTTAATATTGCTGATTATGGCTTAAGGCTCAGTTATGCTTCTGCGTCAAAATGGCGCCGTGCCTACGGCGTGTGGTTTGGATCGACGCAGAGGACACGCCGTCACCTGCGCCGTCTCTGACGTGCACCTCCTGAAAATTGTAACTACGCGTCGAGGAGACGCCGTCCACACGCAGACCGAGAGGGCTGTGATTGGTTCGTTTGAAAGCGAAGCATTTCCGGTTTCCGGTTTGAATCAGTAGTGAACTTCCAGGGCTCTTTTCTTCGTTTATGTGTGATTTTTTTTGTTTTGGTTTTTTACACAATAGTTGTCCTTATTTCTTTGATTTACTGTGACCGGAAAAAGTCGGATAAACCATTCAGAAAAAGATCGCTAACTAGTGGCCGCGGGGGGTACTGCACCGCGACCAAATGGAGAGACGGAGAAGTCAGAAGGGTTCAGCACGGCGTCACGGCTGCGGCGTGTGCTCTGCGTCGGTGTGACGCAGAACCATAACTGAGCCTTTACAGTTTAAGATTAAGATTCCCAGAATATCAAAGTAAGCCATGATCAGCAATATTAAAATAATAAAAGGCTTGCAATATTTCAGTTGATTTATAATGAATCCAGAAGGTATGACATTTTTGCATTATAGAAAATAAAGGACTTTATCACAATATTCAAATCTTCTGAGACCTGTAAATAACCTGCGATGTCAATTATGAAGATTTCCCCAATTTTACTGGATTATTATGTGATTTTTCAAAACGATTTAATAGATTAAAACTCTGGGACACTAAATGCAGGATATGTAAGTGAAACTCTTCCTGATTAACATGCAAAAAGAATTGTTGCTCTGTTTTATTTGGTTGTAATTGTACATACGTTTTAAAAATCAATATACAAACGGGAGCGCCGGTGCTCCAGACAGTCAAAAAGGGTTAAATAAGCCGCGTGAGGATTTGTGACGACACCAGTCTCTGTACCGACCTCAAACACGGTCTTGGCGGCGTAGCCCTGGACGTCGTCTCGGTTGATGACGATCTGGATGACCCTGTACCAAACCTCCTCGCTGACGTAGTCACCGGCGATGCGGATGAGGTTGAGGATGGTGTCCACGTACCAGGTGTAGTCCACCGCGTACTTCTCCGCCAGGATGGCCACCTTGAGCACCTGTGGGGGAGAGGCCGGAGGCTGAGAGAGGCTGGGGGAGCCGGCTCACGCTGGGAAACAGATCTCTGAACTCAACCCACTATCTCCTCTCGGATGGAGTAGTCCGCCGTCTCCAGGTAGCGCAGCATCTCCGCCACGATCTGCCGGGCGTTGCTGCGGTCACACATGGCGTAGAGCAGGTCCACGGCTCGCTGGCGGACGCTCACGTCTCTCTCCGTCTGGACCAGGAGCAGAAGGATCCATCATTATTAACTCTGAATTAATAAACTTTAAGAGGGCAATAACAACTGCGTCCACGACTCTGAACATACCAAAGCCTAAAAGAAAGCTGTGGGCAAGTACTTTTCCATCTTATTTGCAGAAAATATTATTGTTGCAGAAACTTTTTGTTAGATTAGCAACTTTTTCCAAAGCTGATGTTTCAAGTGCACCTCTCTTCTTTAAATTGCACCATAATATACCACAATATTGACTATCCATGACATCAACATTCTTCAAATCTGTACATTTGTCTTTAAAGTGAATCATAAGACTGATGATTTACCCCATGGTTTTAGATACTATTTTGTTAATAACTCTCAAGTTCATAGTTGTTTAACCCGACAGGTTAAGAAACTTCATCTTCCATCGTATAAAACATCCCGTGGTCAGTTTTCTATTAAATACCGTGCAGTTATCATGTGGAACAATTATGTACATTTAATTGATTTATCTTTGTCACTGTCCATGTACAAAAACAAAAGAATGCTCTGCTCTCTAAATCATTTGATTTAGAATAATAGGACCCCCTATTTTTCTTTTTCCACTTTTTCCTTTCCAGGAAATGTTCAGTTTGTGCATTTAATATGTAATTGTGATTTTTATATTTGTTAATATCTTAACTTTAGTATATTGTTTGGGTGTTGTATTCATATAAGCCTATATAGGCTTCTAACCACTCCTCACACATATTTCTTCTTGTTGGTGATTTCTTTTTTTTTTTTATATTTTCCTTATGTGAATTTTTTCTTCTGTTTTTTTGTTGTTTTTTTTTCCTTTCTTTATCCTTGTATTTTACGACAGAGTATTAGGGCCAAACTAAGAAAAAAAAAGGAAATTACGAAAATAAAGTCATAATAATATGAGAATAAAGTCGTAATATTACGAGAATAAAGTCGTAATATTTTGAGAATAAAGTCGTAATATTGCGAGAATAAAATCGTAATAATAAATATATTATAAATATAACTTCACAAGATGCTCAATATTCAACATTTTAACACACTCTTCCTGTTAGAGTTCTCATAAATTATCACTTTATTCTTGTAATATTACCACTTTATTCTCATAAATTACGACTTTATTCTCGTAATGTGACGACTTTATTCTCGTAATATTACGACTTTATTCTCGCAACATTTTTACTTAATAAATTAACACTTTATTATTGTAATATTACGACTTTATTCTCATAAATTACGACTTTATTCTCATTATATTATGACTTTATTCTCGTAATTTCCAATTTTTTTTGGTCTTAGTTTGGCCCTAATACTCTGTCGTAGTATTTGTATGAAACAAAATTAAAAAAAAAAAGCTGTTTAGCGAACACCAGCTGTATATAAGGAGCTACGCCTGACGGATCCTGCACATCCCCCTGCTGGAGACATCATGATCCCGTCACTCACCTTCAGCGCGTTGATGACGGTTTCCATGTGCGTCTTTACGGCCTCGTGGGAAAACTCCGAGCTGGCCAGCGTGCACATGCTCTCCAGCGCCAGGTAACGCAGATTGGTCTCTCTGTGCTGCAGGAACTGGCCCAGTTGGTTGCAGGCTCGGACCAGCAGGGTGGGCTCGCTGAGAGGAGACACAACAAGCTGTCAATGCGCAGCTCACGACCCCAGACCCGCAACGAGCCGCGACTCAAGAGCTGCGACTCAAGAGCTGCGACTGCAGTTCTGGTGCTAATGTTGTTGTGAAGACAACCATCTAAACAAACTTCTAAATAATATAAACGTCATTCTAACATCGTGTACATGAGCCTGAAGTCCTGCAGGACTCCAAGCAGCAGCGGTGTCTGGGCGGACGACCGTGTCCCACCTGTCGTGGTGGATGATGAGGGAGATGGCTTCAAACAGAACAGCGTTCTTGGCATTGGAGTGCTGGACCTTCTTGGACTTGGGAGGCTCCTGCGCTTTGTTGAGGACCGTCTCCAGGCACTCCGTCAGGCGACTCCGCAGCGCTGCATCCTCTGCAACGACAACACCGTCACACCCTTCCGGCTGCTTCCTTCACAACTCTCCTTCTTTTCCTCATCATCACTTTCTCTAAATACGAAATTCAACAAATCGCCTACATGGATTTAGGTAATGCTAATCACAAAGAGAGTTCAGCGAAAAGCCGCTGGCCTTCTGAGAGATGTCTCAGCAAAAGGAAACAATATTTGAACGTCGTTTCAGGGACTTCAGCTCATAAACGCTCCAACTGCTGAACACGACTCAAAAGAGTGAGATCAGAGGAGAGAAACAGGAACACTGTTTCCCAAACTCCATAAATCTGATTAAACTCACTTAACTGGTTTGCAAAAGTGAATGAGAAGAGCAAACAGCAAAAAGTGGAATCTGGCATGAAGGAGATCATTATGAAGACCTTGAATATCCACATTCATGTCATCTTGACCTTTGTTGGACCAAAGAGCTGAAAACACTTCCACCGCTCAATAAGTACGGAAGAGTATTAGAAAAATAAAAATAATATTTTAGGAGAGAGATTTTTTTTTCCATTATGCACTTTGAGAAAAAAGTCGAAAATTTCGAGAAAAAAGTAGAAATGTCGAGAAAAAAGTCAAAATATCGAGATTAATGTTGAAATACAATTTCGAGAAAAAAGTCGAAATGTTGAGAAAAAAGGCGAAATTTCAACTTTATTCACGACATTTTGACTTTTTTCTCGAAATTGTATTTCAACATTAATCTCGACATTTCAACTTTTTTTTCGACATTTCGACTTTTTTCTCAAAGTGCACAATAAAAAAAAAATCTTCCCTCCTCAAATATTTTTTCTCCTGCATGGCCCTTCCGTAAATAAGTCAGGTGATTTTTTCTTTTTTTAACTGATTTTCCCCCCACAAACAGGCTGTACCAGGGGGAGGGTAGCACTGCAGCAGGCGCAGCAGTTTGACGGACAACCACGGCGCTGCAACAAAGTAGTACGTGTAGTCCTGGAGGTCGATGGATGCAGAGGTCACAATCTGGACAAGAGAGAGGAAATACGCTGTAAACAGATGCTGATTTAAGAGTTGGTGTTAGGCTTGAGTCAGATAACGGTGAGTAGAGACTGGAGCAGACACACACCCTGCTGAGCCGGGCCACGGCCAGGGACACGGACGTCTTGAAGTCGTCGGGACTCTTCTGTGCCAGCGTGGTGATGAGGCTGGCAGCTGCCGTCACCACACCCTGAAAACAGATACGGGAGTTTTCACACCATACACCAACAGTCTCTGGAAACTACTGTCTCTCAATGTCACTACACGGTTTTAGCAGTTTAACACTTTCTGTTCACTCGGATCTGTTCAGAAGTCAGTGTGGTGTGAAGTCAGCAGGGAACAGACGTTACAGATCCTACCACTAGTGATGTTTCTGTCAGCCTGTCTCAATTTTAGTTTTAGTCTAGTCTTTGGGTCAAGCTATTATTTTAGTTTTTATTAGTTTTAGTCACGTTCATTCTCTTTTTAGTCGACTAAAAGTTGAGCATTTTAGTCTTATTTTAGTCAGAATTGTCCATTTTAGTCAGAATTTTCCAGGACCATTTTAGTCTAGTTTTAGTCAAAGATTGTATTAATCCAAACCCATTTTACAATTCAAACAAGGTTATCTTATTATTATATTATTGTTACCTTATAGACTCAAGAATACATTCATTCCAGATACAGAAGAAGAATGTTTTCTTTTTCCACAACACATTGGGTTTTCTTTTCCACATCTATGTAGGAAAGTGTATCCAAAGATGGTTCTTCTTCTTCTCCAGCCCCAGAGCAGATCCCCGCATTTCTCTTTGTTTTTAATTGACGTTAACTAGAGCTCTGCGTTAACGACATCAGCCTCTAACTCTGCAGCTGCATCTTCTGGATCTGATTCCCCGTGGAAACTACTTTAAACATTTTTTAGAAGACTTTGTTAGAACATTTTGTTCCGTCTTGTTTTGGTCAACGAAGATGAAGACACATTTTAGCATAGTTTTAATTTTGTAATCTACATTTTAGTCTCGTTTTTATTCGTCTACGATATTGCATTATATATTTAATTATCGTTATCGTCACATGACCATTATTTTCGTTGCGTCTCGTCTCGTTTTCCTCAGGTGATAAAGGTTCGTTGAGAACGATATTTAGTCCTAATTTTCATTGACGAGAGCAACTTAACTCACCAGGTGCTGGTCGTTCAGCAGGTGCACCACCCGCGCCGTCCATTCACCCATGGGCACCAGGTCAGGAGACGTCCTGTTGAGCCGGAGCAGACAGAGAGCTGCGCTCTGTTTCACACTGTCCATGGTGTCTCTGAGAAAAGCAACAACACAACTTAATCCAGCACATTCATTACACAATCATCTATACATTATGTGAAGTATGACAGGTTACAGAGATATTACGACATGACTGATGAATCACTGAAGCTGTAAAACTGAAGCAAAGCCAAACTGGCATTGGACACATCCAGCCCCCGGTAGAAAAGCAGCAGAGTCGTAATCACGCAGACGATTAGTTAGTTTAAATCTTTTTCTTTTTTTTTTATTTAACCTTTATTTATCCAGGAATAATCCCATTGAGATTAAAATCTCTTTTGCAAGGGGGTCCTGGCCAAGAAGGCAGCACAATAGCACACATCAGTTACAAAATCTCTACAGATCAATGTTAGTGTACCAACCCCGCCACCAAGATTCTGGGAATGTCAGAGGCGAAAGCCTCGGCCATCTCCCTGCTGCCCACGTTAGCGATGCAGTGCAGGGCCAGGTTCATGAAGGTGGGGTTGCGGCTGGTGAGGTCGTTCTTGATGGCATTGTTGATCAGACGAATCAGGTCGCTGTTGGAGTTCACCAGAACTGAGATGAACAGATAACCCTGGAAGACACAGCAAACACCGCCGGGGACGTTAGTATTTCTGCTCTGATGGATTTCTGCTCACAGTCACACCACAATGAGCCAAAGTGGTAGAAACCCCAGTGTAAAAATATGCTGTTTGCCTTCTCTGTGCTGCTAAAACATCCCTGACACATGAAAACATGGACTCTCCAGTAGCTGCTCAACCTGGAGCTGCTTCGTTAATAAACACTAATGATTCACCCATTTCTTCTCACTCTAAAACTAACAGTGCTGGTAAAGAATCTGGACAAGGTAATTACTTGATCTGTGGTCGACCGTAATGTTCAATCTCTTGGTTCAAGAGTGAGCTTTGACGTTAAGATGCAGGTGAGATGGAGGACGTACTTACAATTTGTTTTTCCGTGTACTTGTTGGAGCTGAGGAGGTTTACAGCCTCCATGTGTCCGAAGTCGATATCATGGCCCAGAAGAAAGATGAAAAGCAGCTTACAGACGTATTTCTTCTTGCTGTAGCCATCCAAAGCCTTGTCTCCTACACACACACACACACACACACACACACACACACACATTTTAATTTGTTCAGACATGGATTTCTGTTGCAGTCTATCTACCATCATGTCCTCAGAAGTAATAAAGCATGGGCTTTGATCCATTTATAGTCTAAAAACATATAAAAAGAACACAGATTGGTATAATCAGTGGATATAGATATATAAAGCTAAAACTAAACGGTCAAAGATCTACGGAAGAGTTTTAGGGCCAGGCAGGAGAAAAATAAAAATAATATTTTAGAGGAGCAAGATGTTTTTTTTCATTATGCACTTCGAGAAAAAAGTTGAAATGTCGAAATAAAAGTCGAAATGTCGATAAAAAAGTCGAAATGTCGAAATAAAGTCGAAATAAAGTCAAAATGTCGATTAAAAAGTTGAAATGTTGAGATTAATGTTTATGTACAAATTCGAGAAAAAAGTCGAAATGTAGAGAAAAAAGTCAAAATTTAATGAATAAAGTTGAATGTTGAGAAAAAAGGCGAAATTTTGCCTTTTTTCTCGAAATTGTATTTCAACATTAATCTCGACATTTCGACTTTTTTCTTGACATTTCGACTGTTTTCTCAAAGTGCACAATAAAAAAAAAATCTTCGCCTCTCAAATCTTTTTTCTCCTGCATGGCCCTGATACTCTTCCATAAAGATCAGTTCAAATGTTGGTTAATGAATAATGAAGGAAGAACAGCAGAGCAGGACGGCAGCTCCATCTTCAGAAACAATAAAAACCCAGCCTGCATCTCTCTGACCACTTCACTGGGATTTCATTAGAACGGTTAGTTTTGTAATAGTGGACTTAGTCCAGACAACGCTGGAGCTCAGTGTTTCATTTCCTGTTTCTCTGCACAATCAGGCATCTAAAAAACAACTGCAACAGCCTGACAGGTAAAATTACAGGGACCTGAAAGGATTCTCAAGCAACTGATGAATTATATATGGAGTCCTACTCGACCTATCAATAATCACGCTATTAAAGTAATGTGTTATCAGTCTAAAGAGTCTAAAGGGGATCAAATAAAATATATCAATGTCAGTCTGAGACTAAACAGGCTTAACCTTGATGCTCAATTACAGAAATATTCAATTACAGAAATGACTGGAAAACTACACGCTGGTCTATTCTGATAAAACTGCAGGATTCCTGAGAGATGGAACCGAAGCAGTGAACCTAAGTTTGTGAAGGGACTTTTAACGTTTGTTCTCAACTACCATGATGTTTAAACTGCATTAATATCCACACCAAGTGCAACTGATCACACAGGATTTTGTGTTTGAATTCCTGCTTTGGAAAAGTGTGAAACTTCTGCTGATCATATAAAAGGCAAGGCAGCAAATACAGCAACTACACCATACAGAACCAGGATGGACTGGTGTGGACCCGGCTTTTAACGGAGGAACAATAGTCTTTAGTTTCAATAATAAGACACAAACAGAGAGAAAAATACAAACAGGACCAGACCCAGAACAGATGAGGACAGCGTGTTAGCAACAACAGTCTTTTACAGATTCTTCCACGTAAGGCCTGCCCAGAAGAAGTACCTAAACAATCATAGGACACCCAACACAGAGTGACTAAACTGCATCCTAGAGGGGGTCAGGTGTCCGCTTGTTGCCGTACAGCCGGACAGGCGAGAGCAGAAGTGCCTGCAGGACCTGGTGGCAACACGTGGTGTGATCTTGGACGTTATTGTGAAGGAGCAACTCTGCAACCCGGATACTCAACTGTTGATGTTGATGCCATCTAGTGAGAAAGGTCACCTGCGTTGGGCTGCATGTAGGATCATCGGCACAGCTGTTGCCAGGCAACAAACATATATAATATAATAGATATATTTATAATAGAAATATTTTTCTAATAATAAATCATGTTTGAGACGGGTTACAAATCCAGCACTACTTTATTGTCTACATGGGTTTAAATAATATTATTAATGTTAATTTCATCTTATGTAAAAAATATGAAAAACATATACAAATATGTTGTAACTAGCTAGTATAGTTACAATAAAACGGCATGGATCATTTGAATGACATTGTTTTGACTCCCTTGAGTTATCAGCATTATCTGATGTACCTGCAACTCAGATTTTAATTTGCATGATGCCTTTACAGTTTTCAGCAAACTATGTATAACATCGCAATATCGCATAATCTTGTGACTCAACTATTATGATGTGTATCATATCGTGAGCTCCTTGGCAATACCCACCCCTACATTTTAATACTATAGAAATATATTTTCCAAAGTAATTTACACTCCAAAAACAGACTGTCCCTTTGGGGGTTTAATAAAGTGTAATTCCCTTCTTTCAGTTCAAAATGGTTATGTGTCTGTTCCTTAAAGACATTAACTTCAGGATCCAGCGCTTCAGTGAGGTTTGTAAATAAACTAAATATGTATTTAAAAGCACTGGTGGAAATAACTAACATTTGCTTTCCATGCTGTAAAGCTGGCGATTTTAATTTAACATTTATTTGAGGTGACGTTCAAGTGAGGATCAACATTTCAAGCCTGAGCCGTAAGTTTCTGTATCTTTATGTTTTTATTTAGTGATAAATAAAAACCAACACCAGTGCTTTTATGCAACCAGACAGTTTGCTTCTTAATATTAACAACAAGTCTTATTGAGGTGAAATACGTGTTTATCTGGAGAATCTCTGGGGAGAATCTATTTAAATAAACGCAGGCCAGAATGCTGAACAGCGGAGGAGGCGTCGCTCTGGAGCAAACTAATTATAGACGGCGCGCAACAGGTGGAGGGAGAAACAACACCGACGGGATTAAGAAAACAAAATCACAGCAGGCAGAGTGGGAGCAGACAGATATTAAAAACTGGGACGATCAAACTGAAAGACAGCAGAGAAAAAAGGTAGCCAAGTGAACTGAGAATGACAGAAAAACAAAGTCTGAGATGTACTTTGGTGTCAAAAAAGTAGATCAGTCTCTGCACACTTGTTTAACTCAGGGCAGAGGTTATGTTTTCAAAGGTGAAATGAGAATCACACTCATGGAAAACAAACTGGTGTGTCTCAGTCATTATGCATTGACTAAAATGTGATGCTATAAAATCATTTTGGGTAGTCGGCAGGAACTGTTCACTTACCTTTAAATTTGGAGCGAATATTGGCCAGCTCTTTATTTATCCTCTTGATCTCAGCCTCTTTACTTTTACCTAAAAAAACAGATACAAATATGTTTGCATGTCAGGCACTGCTGTGATCACACTTCCTGCTGGATGTTGCAACGCTGCTCGCTGACGATGAGGAAGATCATGAAGAAGAACCCACCGAGTTCACTTAAGTCCATGAACGTTTGTTTCAGGGTCAACTTGACACTTTCCTTGAGGCGCTGCACTACTATGTTATTATATGTTACTAACCAAGTTTCTCTGTCTGTCCCTGAGACTAACCTGCTTTTGCAGCATCAATGTAGCTGCTGAATACTTTGAAATTCCCTCGGGATTAATAAAGTATCTATCTATGTATAACAGTTTTCATCTGTTCTCATGTAGTGATTGTAAATGAAAAGGAGGGATAGAAACAAGAAACGTTTCTAAAAAAACAAAAATTGTTCAAACTTTATAGGGCAGCAGCGTCCAAACAAACAGTCGCTACAATATATCACAGACTGACATCCTGAATATTACATTTGCTATTAAGCCTTTTTATCTACATTTTTTATTCCATGTGCATGATATTTTTCAAACTTATCACTTTGTAAAAAATCATTTCATAGTAAAAGAGATGTGTAATCTTTAACAAAGCTGTAGGAACGGCAGTCATGTCATTGCTGGTTTATGATGCAGAAGCGCAAATCCAACTTTTGAATATTCTTGCTGACATGAAATATTTCTGCTGATTGAGACTGAAAGATGAAAAAAAAAAAGGCGTCTAATCCAGACTTTTAGGAGCCGGTGTAGAGGACTGAAATGATGATGCCATGGTAAATCATGGACATGATACTGAAGTGTTAAGATAAATAACTAGTACGTTATAACTGAGATGTTATGTCTTTTAAAATAAGACTGATTGTGGTAGTTAGTGTTTTCACTTAGGGTCACGTGACCTAATCAAAGGGGTCTGCTGCTTACAACACATCTAAATGTCTATAAAAAGAGTCAAACGAAAAGAAACAAGAGATTCAAATTAATCTAAACTTTTATTTTTTCCTCCTTCTTTTGGCAACATTATTATACCTGATCTGTAGTCGGAGGGTTTTAATGAGTTTATGAAAGCTAGAAAAGCCCAGAAATGATCAATACAGATGTTGAGGACTTCAGAGGATTTCCAGCTGATGTTATAGGACACATACGCAGGGAAATGTGGGTCTAAAGTTTAAAAGAGATGTTGGGTCAGAAGAATGAGGCTTTACTACAGCCAGTAAGGGAGCAGTATTTGGCAGGTTATCAGCCTTCAGCAGGTCCACGCCCTTAGACAGGGCGCAGTATTTGGCAGGTTATCAGGCTGCAGCGGGTCCACGCCCTCTGACATGTAGCAGCTAGCAGCTAAAGGCTGATTTATGGTTCCGCGTTACACCGACGCAGAGCCTACGGCGTAGATTACGCGGCGACGCACGCCTACGCCGTCGGTGTAACGCAGAACCATAAATCAGCCTTAACACCAATCAGCCAGCTCCGGCTCATTTACGAGCTCGGCTGTTGAATTCATTCAAAAACTAATGTCAGTAAGAAGGAGACACCTTTCATACAGATAACCCTGGAATGGTGGTGTGTTAATGGCTCCAGCTTTAGGAGCCAAACCTCGGTGTGAAGGAGATAAACAAACTCACAGTTCCTGATGTCAGAGATGAACACGGCCAGTCCTCGCATGCCGTCTCCTTTTGACACCGCCGGCATTTTCCTGCAGCCCGCTGCTCCCACACTCCCCCTGAAAGCTGGAAACCACCCGGCTGGACACACCGACTCTGTTAGTTAGTTTTCTGAGCGGCGAGCAGGAGCCGTGAAGAACCGACACAGTGAAGTAGTACTGAGACAGACCCGAGTACTAGAGCAGGGCCGCGTCCCGTTTCTGCTGCTACAACCTAGAGCAGGGCCGCGTCCCGTTTCTGCTGCTGCTCCCTGCACCCGAGTACTAGAGCAGGGCCGCGTCCCGTTTCTGCTGCTGCTCCCTGCACCCGAGTACTAGAGCAGGGCCGCGTCCCGTTTCTGCTGCTGCAACCTAGAGCAGGGCCGGGTCCCGTTTCTGCTGCTGCTCCCTGCACCAGTGTTGCCAACTCCTCAGTAAGGAAAGTAGCTATTGGCTGTCCCTAAAGTCGCTAGAAGTCACTAAATGACGTCATCGCCTAATTTGCATAATTGGCAATTTGCATATAACTATAATGGGCGCTGTAGGAGAGAGGAATAACGTCGTGGGAGAGACAAAAGTGAGTAAAAAACACCCTAAATATGTTTAAAACTACAAATGTACAAAAATAATTTCAACACAAACAACATTTAATGATTTTAATGCTTTGTCTAGATCCACATTACACACAACAGTTTTGTCCTGTATTGTTAAATGTTATAACAGCATATTTAATCAAAAGATTGTTATGTAGGGTGAAATTGCTAGCTCTACAACCAACCCTCCAGTGGTGTAAAGTAACGAACTACAAGTACTTCGTTATTTTACTTAAGTAAGATTTTTGAGAATTTGTACTTTTATTGATACTTTCATTTTTCTGTACTTTTACTTTTACTTCGTTACATTTTCAAGGAAATAATCGTACTTTTAATCCGCTACATTTAAAATTGGACACGTCGTTACTCGCTACAAATTAAAGAACAGCACAGCGGGGGCTGATTTATGGTTCCGCGTTACACCGGCGCAGAGCTACAGCGTAGGGTACGCGGCGACGCACACCCTTCGCCGTAGCCTACGGCGTAAGGTGTGCGTCGATTTAACGCGGAACCATGAGGCGGACAGGAAGGAAGGGGGGCGCGTGAATATACCGAGAAGGAGCCGCAGCTCCCGGGAGAGTTGCGCCGCAGAGGCGGGCTGGACGGCCGGAGGAACCGCCGTCGCGTCGAGTACTGAAGCCTGAATTATGGCTCCGCGTTAAATCGACGCAGAGCCTCGCCGTAGGGTACGTTGGTGTAACGCGGAACCATAAATCAGCCTTGAGCGGCAGCCGACGCGTGTCCATGCGCACCATTCTTTGATTCCACCCCTTCTAAGGTGGTTTTGGCATTTAAAAGTTCAAAAGTCTCATCCTTTATCAGCTGGGGTTGCTTAATGTTGTCACTGCATACTACAGGCTGGGGGTGGACCTGTCAGCGGGGCCAATGGGGTACAGCAGCAGTGATGAGCAAAGGGAGAAATTAAAATGGGAATGGAAACAAACGCTAAAGGGCTCAGAATAATATCACCATTATTTAGAGTTGTAAGCTAATTCTTGGATTCTTAATTTCTTTGCAATCCTTTTGAAAATAATTTTGTACTTTGAATTTTGTACTTTGTACTTTGTACTTTGTACTTTTTACTTTTTACTTTTGTACATTTTAACCCATGTACTTTTTGTACTTTATTATATTTAAGTTTAGGTACTTTTATACTTTTACTTAAGTAATTTTCTTAATGGGTACTTTTTACTTTTACTTAAGTAATTTTCAAGCAGAAAATTTGTACTTTTACTTAAGTACAATATTTTTGTACTTTTTCCACCTCTGCAACCCTCCTCCTTTATCCGGGCTTGGGACCGGCAAAGTGACCCAAAAGAAAAAAGAAACGTTTACATTTACATCCCGCTCTGCAAGCCAGCAGCGGCTTTGCGCAAGTGCATTTCATTTGCAGTCTGGACGCGGAGTGGTGAGGGTCTGCTCTCTGCTCTGCTCTGCCCACCAGATAAGTCTCCAATAACACCAGAAAAAGTCGCTAGATTTGTCGCTAGTCGCTTTTTTGAAGAAAAAAAAGTCGCTATAGGGGTCTGAAAAGTCGCTAAATCTAGCGACCAAGTCGCTAAATTGGCAACACTGCCCTGCACCTGCAACCTAGAGCAGGGCCGCGTCCCGTTTCTGCTGCTACAACCTAGAGCAGGGCCGCGTCCCGTTTCTGCTGCTACAACCTAGAGCAGGGCCGCGTCCCGTTTCTGCTGCTGCTCCCTGCACCCGCAACCTAGAGCAGGGTAGAGCAGGGCCGCGTCCCGTTTCTGTTGCTACAACCTAGAGCACGGCCGCGTCCCATTTCTACTACTACTACTATTACTACTACTACTATATTACTATTACTATTACCACTACTACTACTACTACTACTACTACTACTACTACTACTACTACTCCTACTACTATTACTTCTACTCCTACTACTACTACTACTACTACTACTACTACTACTACTACTACTACTACTATATTACTATTACTACTACTACTACTACTACTACTATTACTGCTACTACTACTACTACTACTACTACTACTACTACTACTACTACTACTATATTACTATTACTACTACTACTACTACTACTATTACTGCTACTACTACTACTACTACTACTACTACTACTACTACTACTACTATATTACTATTACTACTACTACTACTACTACTACTGCTACTACTACTACTACTACTACTATTACTGCTACTACTACTACGACTACTACTGCTACTACTACTACTATTACTATTACTATTACTACTACTGCTACTACTACTACTACTACTACTACTGCTACTACTACTACTACTACTACTATTACTATTACTACTACTACTGCTACTACTGCTACTACTACTACTACTACAACTACTACCACTACTACTATAAATACTACTACTACTACTATTACTATTACTACTACTACTGCTACTACTGCTACTACTACTACTACTACAACTACTACCACTACTACTATAAATACTACTACTACTACTATTACTATTACTACTACTACTGCTATTACTACTACTACTGCTACTACTATTACTATTACTATTACTACTACTACTGCTACTACTATTACTATTACTACTACTACTGCTACTACTACTACTACTATTACTATTATTAAACTTTCATCCAAAGCGACTTACATCTGAGAGAACAGCAGCAGCCAGAAACCTTACAGGAGGTCCAGCTTGATCAGTGCTGGTCAGACTGCTGAGAGTCCAGTTGGATTCAGGTGCTATCATGCTGGTGCTAGAATATTTTTTATTTTTATTTATTTTTTCCCTTCCAGCCCAACCCAACAGTCCCTTTATACAAGAGCTATGTCTAAAAAGACACCATCATACGATCATCTTGTCATAAGTGCATGCAGCTTACTCAGTGCTGAGTCCTGCAGAGAGCTGGACAAATCTACTAACTAATGGATCATCTGCAAAGGTTTAACTGAGCTAGCAGGAAGGCCGAGCAACAAGGAATTACAGTAGTCAATGTGTGACATGACCAGAGCCTGAATCAAGAGCTGTGTCGTATGTTCTGTCAGGTAGCGTTGAGTAGCTTCACCTATCTCGGGTCCACCATTACCAGCAATCTCTCACTCGATGCTGAGGTCAGCAGTCGGATTGGGAAAGCAGCTTCCACTTTTGGGAAATTAACATCTATAGTATGGGAGAACAGCAGGCTCACCATTCACACGAAGGTACAAGTGTACAGAGCCTGTGTTGTCAGTACACTCTTGTATGGCATTGAAGCCTGGACTCCCTATGCACACCAGGACAGGAGACTAAACTCCTACCATCTGCTATGTCTGAGACGTATACTGGGAGTCACCTGGCAGGACAGGGTCACAGACAGCGCAATCCTGGAGAGAGCACTTCTCCCCACCATGCCATACCTGGCTGGGCCACGTCCGTCGCATGGACAATGGCCGCATGCCAAAAGACACTCTGTATGCAGAGCTAGAGTCAGAGAAGAGGCAAGTAGGCCGCCCACTGCTCCGATACGAGGATGTCTGCAAGCACGACCTCAAATCCTTCAACATCAATCCAGCCACGGGGGAAGACGTCGCCCAGGACCGTAAGAAATGGAAACAAGCTTTACAAAACGGACTGCAGACCCACGAAACCGCCCTGGCTTTACACCGAGAAACAAAAAGGAAGTTGAGGAAGCAGAAAGCCACCATGCCCACACCAGCGATGCCTGCGGCCATGTCTGCCTCTCCCGAATTGGACTCACCAGCCACAGGAGAAGCTGCGTGAAGAAGATCTAACCCTCTACAGACACAAGAAATCAATGGTCTTCCGAGACTGTGATGCTGATGAACCCTGACCTTAACTAACTAACCCGTGGTAATGGATCAATGAATGCATAATTATTCTCTCGTATTTAGGCCAATATATAAAATGCATATTGTGTAATGAAAAAAATGGCTATAGAGTGGAAGATTATCATACTTTAAAATAAAAAAGTGAATTAAATGGTAACTGTGGTTGTTTTACTGAACACTTCTTAAAACTGCTTGTCACACTATCTGAGGGTGCTTTCACACCTGTCCCGTTTGGAGCAGTGGTTCCGAAACAGGGAGTGTTTCCCCCTAAAGATCGGTTCGTTTGGTATATGTGAACACAGCAATCACGCTCGGATGTGGGACAAAACAAGCGAGCTGAGATCTCCTAGGAGAGGTGGTCTCGGCTCGCTTCCATTCCAGACTTGGAGCGGTTCGTTTACAGTGAGAACAGAATCCACACAGCAACTGACACAACTCACTCATAACTGGCTTACGATGCTCCATAGTTGTTGTTTTTCTCGGGCTACGGAAGAGGAAACTCCTTCCGTGTTCATTTCTGACCAATGAGAGAACAGTTGGTTCATGGCATTTGTTAACAGCTTTGAACCGCTGCCTTGTGAACACAAACGCCACAAACGAAAAATGAAACAACTGTATCTATTTAGCCCCTGAATCGGAACAAAACAACCAGGCCACAGGTCTGAAAGCACTCTTAAATATACTCATTTTACAGTGTTTTGTCACAGGAGCAAAGAGCGAAAAGGACATTATATGATCATTGTTGTGGAGCGAAAAATACTAAAATCTATCCAGTTCAAAAGCATATTTCAAGCATTAATTATCCCTGCAAAGCCTGTTGAACTAAGACCAAGGCCGTGTCAGGCGATCTCTAGAGCCAAGCGCCGAGCGGTGGCCGTGCAGCACATGTTTGCATGTGCAACATTTTAAACAATGTGTTGATTTGAGCACTAAATGGTCTTTCTGTCCCAGACAAAACCATTTCTACGTAGTTTTTAGCTTCCTCCGATATGCACTGTTTAAAAGATTTCCGATCGAGAGACTTCCCATCATGCTTATTGTGAAAAAAAAAGTGATTTACTGCTACATCTGGTATCCATGAAGATTATTTCTAAATGTTTCTGCTGGTGAGGGAGAAGGTAATAAAATAAAACAATAAAAAATGAGCGTGCGGTTGCATAATGACCATGCACAGAGACCATACAGGACCAGAATTCGATGCTACACAAAAGGCACGGGCCGGCTAATTGCATAAACAGAGCCGATGCACCACACGGCTTTTCATTAGGCTTCTCAAAGAAGCTGCAGCCAGGTCAGACGCGCTTCTCAGAGAACGCTGGCAGCTCAGTTAGCAGTGGCCGTGCATCAGTGATGCTCATCTCAGAGGATTTGTGAAGGTCACATCCGGCTGTAAATGTGTTAAGACATGCCAGGTCTCACATAGAGCCTCCTGGAGACAGACTACGGCTTCAAACAAAATTAAGGACCAAATAAAGACTTCCTGCCTCGTGTCTGAAGTACATTCGCTCATCCTGGACGAGCCGTGGGGCTGAGATGGAACCATGGCGCTGCAGCGAGGTAAGTAAAAGGTTAAGGAAATATGCATGTAAACCTGCATGCACGCAAGTGAAAATAAAAAACCTTGTTGGTGAACCTGTTGGTTTATTAAGTGAAACATTAGCTGCAGAGTCTGGACACTGACTTTGCACTTCCAGGCATTCTGATTAAACTTTCTTGGTCTGCCGCAGATCATCATCCTGCCACATGGTCCATTTCCTAAAGTTCCAACTGTGGTTTTTTGGTTTTCACCCTAATGGTGCTCGGCAGCGGGCCAGACGGTTCCACTCTGGCCTCGTCTGTTGCAGGACAGGACTCTAGAGAGATGGTGCTTGGTTCAGATGCAGTTTGGCAAACCTCAGTGATGCGTAGAGGAGAACTATCCGAACTATCTCTAATTGTTTAATATCCTGGTAATTGAGCCATCATTGGCTTTTAAGCTTTTCGTTTGCATTTCTCTGAGCATTGCAGGACCAGACTTTGCCATTCCTGGTAAGATTTCTGCTTGTCAGTAATATTTCTGACCAAATTTGTTTGGAAATGGGTTCATAAACTTTTCCAGACAATGTCAGGCCGAGACTCAATGTAGGAGATATAAGATAACAGGCTTTTATTGAATTCACCGGAGACCTCGGACCAAGTGACAAACAAATGATAAACAAAACTAGACACTATACTCTGACTATAGAGAGAGCAATAAACACTCCAAGGAGGAGGGAAAAATAACTAATAAGAAAGAAAGAAATGAACCCAAAACGCTCCGTATGGAGGAAAAACCTGCCTATATAAAATAATTTGGCTACAAACACAAATCAATCTTAAAGAGGAAAAAAACAAGAACTATGCATCTAAGCTAGGATATAAGTTAACTAACAAACACACTCTTTAACGAGGAATAAACAAAGGGCTATGAATCTAAGCTATGGTAGAAAATCTACAAAAAAAAAAAAAAAAATCACTCGTCATGAAGAACAAACGGGTTACTATTGGCACTTTTGCACTAGGACTTACTTGGCCCGACTCGGCTCGTCACGCCTTTACCCGCCTCTACTCGTTTGTTTTTCCACTGCCAGGGGAGAAGTGGGGGGGTTGGGGTGAAGCTGCTGTGACGTACTCGATTGCGCAACCGCTTTGTTCATGTCGGCGCTGATCAGAAATCAGCTGGAGCCGCGAGCGGCTGAGAGTAAAATAGCCCGTCTACATCGCTTTTTTAATTTTTTCTCGACAGCCACCAGGTTTATGAACATCTGCACCTCAGAGTTGGATCACCAAACAGACGTTTGTGCTGTATAATAAAATCGCAGCGAGTCGCCTCGCGCTGACTCCCGCTTCCTGATTCAAACGTTTGACGGCCCCGCCCCCCGACCAATCAGTGGCGAGGAGGGTGGTGACCTCAGAAATAGTCCCTGCTCAGCCCTGATTAGAACCTCGCTGAAATGGTTACAGAAAAAGGTATCGGCTTGGAGCGGCTCTACCCGTCTCAGCCCTAATGCAAAAGCGCAAAACGGGTAGAACCGAGCTGAGGTGATACTAGTGCAAAAGGGGCATATGGCGATTACTATGGCTGTTGACATGGACCAAGGCTCTGGTGCAGGACAAGGACAAAGACACTCTGGCACAAGACAAGGGGAACACAGGGCCTTTCTCAATATGCGTTCTTGTCTGTTCTTGTGTCCTTGTGAAACGTCATCAGTCGCAGCCCAAGTACACAGACTATTTAAACACAAGGAGGGAAATAGGGACATGTGGAAACACTGAGGGCAATCAGACTGAGACACATGAGGAAGGGCTAGGGACCTGAAACCAGAGGAAAATTACTTTTCAAAATAAAACAGGAAATGACAGGACAAAACAAACCCAAGACAAGACAAACTAAAACAAGACATTTGCTCATCTACAACCAGTGCTGAATTGTGTTACTACATAACCGAACGCTCTTTGGCTAAAGGTCAAAGATGTCCGTTATAGAGGCCCGCACACCTGATGATGATTGATCCATCAATGGCCGATGATTGGCAGCACCTGGCCCTCCTAAATCCGATGCATTGAAGGCGTTATCTGTTTTCCTTAAAGCGCTTTTTTTCTGGCCTTTTCCTCTGTTGAATAAATGGTGGGGAAAAAAGAAGAAGAAATATACCTCTGGTTGTACTTGTCTCATACTTAGATTCTCTACAATCAGATGGTTAATAAACACAAACATGTAGGATTAAACAGGAGGAACTTGTAAACTGTATGAATTAGAAAAATGAGAGTTTAATAATAGCTTTCAAAATTTTAGACCATAAGATATTCTGTGAAAAATGTCTTTGATTAGTTGTTACAGTGAAAAAAAACCCCTCATTTTCGGTCTCAATGCTGCTACAGATGGCGAGTGCTCGTAAACCTGCGGTTGGCTCATTCCGGCAACCTGAGCAGCCGTTTGTCTCAGGTACCGCTCTGACTCACACACTTTCAGCTGCTTTACCGTCAGTAACAGCCGACCTGGCAACTGTGAGTGGACAGACAGCATGCTGCTTTCCTGTCCCACGTCAACATAGCGTTCCTGTCTGCTCCAGCAGAGGATTATTATCAGACTTTGATCATGTATTACGCAGTAATGGGATGATGTGTTAGGTGATGCCTTCCTGTGGAGACGCTTGACTCCGACTGCTCTGAGGAGCTGCAGGGTGAGTGAACCTCGACCTCCTGGGCGACGAGAGGAAGTGAAAGTCTTCTGGTCTGACTCTGGTCTGACTCTGGTCTACCGCTTCTCTCAAAAAAAGTCTCAAAGATGGGGTTAAGAGAGGTTTCAGTCAGAGAGGTTTCAGAGGTTTGAGAGAGGTTTCAGAGAGGTTTCAGAGGCTGACTCGGGGGACTGGAGATGCCTTGGGGGGAAATGATCAGGAACATCCTAAAAGAACAAGGAGGAGCATTTCAATTATTACTTACTTTAATGCCCCTTTTTCTCAGTTACAGAGTAATAATCCAATTTGGACAGAAGTTATAACATATAACATAAATAAACTTGTAATTGTTTAACTCTGTCAAGGATTTGGGCTTCTACCGTCCAGTTATCAAACCATGTCATAAATAGTAACCCAGCTTGAAATAGAGTATCTAGACCAGGGGTCGGCAACCCGCGGCTCTAGAGCCGCATGCAGCTCTTTAGCGCCGCCCTGGTGGCTCCTGGAGCTTTTTCAAAAATGTTTGACCTTTTTTTTTCCTTTTTTTCTTCTTTTTTCTTCTTTTTTCCTTTTTTTCTTCTTTTTTCATCTTTTTTTGTTTTTTTTCTTTTTTTTTTTCTTTTTTCTTCTCTTTTTCCTTTTTTCTCTTGTTTTCTTCCTTTCCCTTTTAATCTCGACATTTCGACTTTTTTCTCAACATTTTGACTTTTTTTCGAAATTGTACTTCAACATTAATCTCGAACTTTCGACTTTTTTCTCGACATTTCGACTTTTTTCTCGACATTTCGACTTTTTTCATGAAATTGTACTTCAACATTAATCTCGACATTTCGACTTTTCTCTCAACATTTCGACTTTTTTCTCGACACAAGTGCATAATGAAAAAAAAATCCTCCTCCTCTAAAATATTATTTTTATTTTTCTCCTGCCTGGCCCTAATACTCTTCTGTAGATTCACGTAACAAAAAGAGTCACATGAAAAGACATTAGCATGCTATATTTGCAGCCGAGGACCCAGTTTTAACTAATATAGAAACATGCAGCATGTGTTGTCTTCATTCTAAGGCTGATAAAAGACTTCTCATTTTTTGCAGCTCCAGACATATTTCTTTTTTATGTTTTTGGTCCAATATGGCTGCTTCAATATTTTGGGTTGCCGACCCCTGATCTAGACTATGTGGACACATGGATTTGGCCCATATGCAGATTTTCTGGTCTTGCCAGAAGATAATAGGATATTGGGATAAAATATGGCAGGGTTTAAGAAAAATAATAGGATACGAGATTCCCAAATCTTTTAAGATACTTTATTTGGGAAATTTGACACAAGTTATAATACAGGACAAATATCTTGTTAAAGTTCTGCTATCTGCAAGTAAAAAAGCAATAGCAAGGTTATGGTATAAAGCAGAACCAGCGGGGCCGTGGCTGAGACCTGCGGAAGAAATATATGTAATGGAAAAAATGACATGTAAAATACGATTACAAGAGACACAATTTCAGGAAAAATGGGAAAAATTGACAGATTATAGAGCACAGCAAGAGGACACCACCATCACCACTGGACAATAAGGACATTGATATGAGAGTAATTGCTTTGTGAAGTATGAAAAACCTGACACTGTAATTGTTGACGGAATTTTCATTAAAAAAAGAAATAAAAAAAAAAGAAATAGAGTATCTAGGAAGAATTTAAGTACAACTATTATTACTCTTCACACAGGGAAGGCAAAGACCATGGTTTGGCTGAAAATGATGAACAAAAAAAAAAAATCTCTATCAGGGTGCTGTGCAGAGGAAGCCAGGGGTTTTTTGATTGATTGATTTGATTTATTTTGTACATGTAAAAGACAACAATTAAAAGAGAAGATAAGAAAACAAAAAAAAGAAAGAATTTCATACTTTAACACTTAATATCTTAATTTACATGTGCAAAAAGGAGTAGGAAGAAGTGTAAACTTATTAAATCCTACCCCCATTCACTAATCATTTATTAACAAGTATTTATAATAACTCACTATACTATAATTATACTCACACACTTACCTATACATACATACACATAGTTGAGTATTTTATACATATTTGTACACACATGCCCATATAAATATTTATATAAATATACTTATTTACACTATACTATCTCTATATTAACTCCATCTGCTCTATATCTATATGTATCTACATACACACACATACATATTCACACACAAACACACATATATACATATACGTACACATACACCCATACATACATACATACATACATACATACATACATACATACATACATACATACATACATACATACATACATACATACATACATACATACATACATACATACATACATACATACATACATACATACATACATACACCCATACATACATACATACATACATACATACATACATACATACATACATACATACATACATACATACATACATACATACATACATACATACATACATACATATACCTGCCCATTTCTGTACATAAATATACACAAATCTACCCATTCACCCAATAGTGTTATCTGACGGCCCCTAAAGGCCCTAAACCCCTTCCTCTTCGTACCTCGTGAAAATCATGTTTTTATATTTGCTGGTTAATGTTTGGACATTGTTTTAATTCTGAATCCATTCTGTTCCATAGTTTAACTCCACTGACTGATATAGAAAATCTTTTAATTGTTGTTGGTGTTCTGCAAGTCCTAGAATTTAGAGTACCCCTTAAATTACACCTCCCCTCTCTGTCCTAATTCAGGGGGTTGATGGGAGAGCAGGAGTCTGCCCTGAGCTGGATCCTCACTGTTCCTGCCGGGGCTACATGAACCTGCGGTCTGCAGGAGGCTAATGACTGAGCAGGTATTCACTGGTCTTAATGAAG
Organism: Cololabis saira; assembly: GCF_033807715.1. Taxonomy (NCBI): domain Eukaryota; kingdom Metazoa; phylum Chordata; class Actinopteri; order Beloniformes; family Belonidae; genus Cololabis; species Cololabis saira. The sequence continues at coordinate 8,158,582 of NC_084588.1, read as the reverse complement.
CACTTATCATGATGCCCAACTGTGACGAGCATGCGGTAATATAATAGTCGTGACGTGTCCAAGTCTCCCTCCAGCTGAGCATGAACAACCTCTCCCCATCTCTGAACCCTCCCCTGCAGCGTGGCTTCATAAATACAGCAGCATCTAGTCCTTTCAGTTGTTAGTCTTCCCCAGAGCAACCTCCACCCTCTCCTAGTTTAGACCTGGACCTTCACTGAACACCCATCATCTGCTCTATTAGATAGAGACACTGATTTACAGCCAGGCATGTTCTCCAAGAAGTCAGAGGAACCAGGATCCTGCTCATCGGACCCTGTGAGCTGCAAGCAGGTCAGCAAGGATGTGAGTATTACTAATGTTTCTGGCTTTGTGTTTCTTCAAAAAGACAAAAGATGCAACAGTTTTTAACTAGTCTGAGATTCCCTTTTGAAACTCTGCCAGCCGGTGAAGCTGAAGCGGCCTCTAGTATTAACATTTTAAAACTGTTATAGTCTCTTTTTTAATGATTAAACAGAATATCAGAAATGATAGTGGCTTCGTGCAGAAATTCATTTCAGCTTTAGTTGCAGTTAAACTAACTCTAACTAACACCAACTCAAGGCCAGTCGTCCACAGCGTCCTTTGGTTAAACTAATGCGGGCATTTAGCAACTGGAATAAAACTCTGCTGATCTTTCAGCGTTTAGGACTGGTTTCATACAAAAACAACGTAGAATGTGAGGCGTCATGTGTGAGGACGTTTCACAAGTACCGGTTCAGGGTCAGCTTTTTACACACAAGTATTAAATCATTCGTCCACTTCTATAACCATGTTAGTGACCACAGTGTATTATTACTATTATTATTATCATTATTATTATTAGCATTATTATTTACAACTGAAAAAGAAAGAACAAAGAACGTCTTTTTAATGTAAAGGTTACATATTAGGGCTTGTTCCTAGTTATTGGAAACTGTAAATATAACCTGAGATGAATAACACGCGACACATCACATATTGTTATTAATTCATTAATTGATTAAATAAAAACTAAGACAAAATGCATAAGAAATGGGTAAAAAAAACAAATGATGTGACCAAACACAAAGTGAATATCCATCCTGACTCAGGATGGGGCGTTTAGCTCCATAATGTAGGTGTGTTGTATATTTCTACCATTTACACTTAACAAGATATCTTGTTTTGCTGCTTTGCATCTGTTGTGGACATATTGCTGCTATGTTGCTGCTATAATGTAATCTTTAGGGCGAGAAAATAGTAGATCTGTCATCAAATGGCTGCTTTAACAAGAGTTTGCTTGCCTTAAATTTGAATCTGATGTTTTCAGATTAGCCCGGCTATCAAGCCAGACCTCAGTATGACTGTGCTTTAGGCTTTATGTCTGCAGGCTGCAACATGGAGGATCACTCTTCCAAGTAATTATTGAGTAATTATTGAGGGTTGAGGGAACTGGCTCACTGGGCTGTCCACAGCACCACGGTGAAATCTCTCCTGCCCCTGAAATGACCATCCACAATGGCTCTCTGAAGAAACTTACATACTGACCATTAATGCAACATATCGTTTAATAATAAAGAATTGCTGATTGAACTGAATCATCTTTGATGGAATGGGTCCTTACCTTTGGCTTCAAGACCATTTCAACCAGCTCCACCAGACCCCCATGACCCTGAGTGGGAAGAAGCCCCTATACCTGATCTATACCTGAAGCATGGTTGCTTTTGTTTTTTTTTTGCCATTAAAACAAATATTGGTGCCAAATTAGCCCTCACTTTTATGGGGAGCTATTATGGCTACACATCGGGCAATCAAAGTTAATATGCTAAAGACTCTTTGATATAAATTCTGTTTAAAAGGCACTATTTTTTAACACGAGATGAACGCTCCCACGTTTCAGCAGATATGACCAAGCTGTAGTTTCGAGGAACAAGAAGGAGCGTAACGGCCTTAATAATAGACTGTACTGATGCAGGAAGCATGGTTATGTGGCACATTTTCCCCCATAGACTGTATTTATTTTTTATTTAACCTTTATTTACCCAGGCAAGCAATTTAAGAACAAATTCTTAAACAAATTCTTAAAATTCTGCAGGGCTGCTGGCGGATGTTTACTGCAGAACATCCCTCTTCACACGTAAATCAGACACTAGAGTCGTTGGGTTAGCATAGACTGGCTGAGTTAACTGTCAATCAAAAGGCTGGGCTTCATATCATAAATAAATGTGTTTATTAAATTCACCTGACGTAATTGGGAAAGAATTACCCCAATCAGAGTTGTCATGGGTGTAAAATCAAACTATACACACCAGGCAGTTTCTTAAAAACTGCTTCAAAACATGTTTCATTGGATTCTGGGATAGAATCACAGATCAATAGTTTGCCCTCTCCAGACTTTCCATTATTCCTTATTAAAAGATGTAATTGATTGACAGCCCTAATGTGTATAGGTGTATAAATGTACATCTGAATGTGTGCACGTATATTTTACACACGCTATATTTGAATAATGGTCTGCTCTGCATAATTTTCAAATGTATTGTTTCCTTATTTGAAGTATATCAAACTAAAAGAAACTGGTTGATGCTCCCACAACCTATAATCCCCTTACTGTACTTCCCAAACAAGGAAGCCTCCAGAAGACTGGGGGACAGCGGCAGCGCCGCGGGCGGGCGGCCCAACCGCTCTGGGAAGGTCAGCTCCACTATCATCTTCACCCTGAAGAATGAAGTGGGCGGCCTCGTGAAGGCTCTCAAGCTTTTCCAGGTACGTGGTTATTAAAAGTATGATTTACTAAACGTAGATCAATCGCCTAAGTGCTTTATTACACACGCTATATTACACACGGGTCCATTTTCATTGCTACGCCGATGACACGGATCTATATCTCCTCCAAACCCACTGCTACTATTCCTCCCAATTCCCCAACCAACTGTCCGGATGAAATCAATACGTCGATGAGCAAAGATTTTCTAAAACTCAACGGCAATAAAACAGAGGCTCTCCTAATCGGCTCCAAATCCACCCTCACCAAGTCACAACCCCCTCCTGCTCCACCCATCATCATCGACGGCTTCCCGGTACCCTTCTCCTCCCAAGTCAAGAGCCATGGCATCATCCTGGACAGCAGCCTTTCATTTGCACCTCATATTTACAACATCACCCGGACTGCATTCTTCCACCTCCGCAACATCTCCAGACTCCGTCCAGCACTGTCCAAGTCCAGCACTGTCCCAGTCCAGCACTGTCCCAGTCCAGCACTGAAATCCTGGTCCACTCTTTCATCACATCCCGTATCGATTGCTGCAACACTCTCCTCACTGGCCTCCCTACCAAACTCACCAACAGATTGCAACTCATTCAGAACTCGGCCGTCCAGATCCTCACCCGCACCAAGTCATCTGACCACATCACCCCCCTTCTTATCCAACTCCACTGGCTCCCAGTCCACTACCAGTCCACTAGCACAGTGTTTCCCAACCCTGGTCCTCAAAGCCCACTGTCCTGCATGTTTTAGATGTTTCCCTTCATCAGCACACTTGATTCTAATAATGGTGCTAATTAGCTTGTCATCAAGGCCTGCACATTTCTGTTGATGACACAGCCACTTGTATCACGATGTGCTGAAGCAGGGAAACATCTAAAACATGCAGGACAGTGGGCCTCAAGGACCAGGGTTGGGAAACACTGCACTACCAGTCCACCACCAGTCCACCACCAGTCCACTACCGCATCATCTACAAAAACCTCCTCCTCACCTACAAAGCCCTCCACAACCAGCTCCCACTGACCTCTGTGACCTCCTACATCAGGGGTGGCCAACCCTGGTCCTCGAGAGCCACACTCCTGCATGTTTTAGATGTTACCCTGCTTCAGCACACCTGATTCTAATTAATGGTCCTAATTAGCTTGTCATCAAGGTCTGCACAATTCTGTTGATGACACAGGTACTTGTATCATGGTGTGTTGAAGCAGAGTAGCATCTAAAACATGCAGGAGTGTGGCTCTAAAGGACCAGGGTTGGCCACCCCTGTCCTACATGAGTACACTCCCTCCCCGCCCTCCGCTCAACCTCGGCTGGACTTCTCAACACTCCTACTTCACCCTCAGCACCATGGGTGCCCCATGGGTGCCCGAGCCTTCAGTTGCTCGGCACCCAGACTCTGGAACTCCCTCCCCCCACACATAAAACAGACAGACTCCATCACAACATTCAAAACCCAACTCAAAACTCACCTGTTCAAACTCGCTACACTCCACCAGTTTGTTTTACTTATTGGTCTATGTACTTTTTTATGCTGTCTGTTGCTGCTTTTTTGTATTAATTGTATTTTAAAGGGGACCTATTATGAAAAACAGGTTTTTTCTTGCTTTAACATATATAAAGTGGTCTCCCCTCAGCCTGCCAACTCAGAGAAGGAGGAAAGAAACCAAATTCTGCAGTGTCTGTACAGCCGCCCGGATGAGCCGTCCAGTGTGATGTGGCTTCTAGGAGCCGTTCAGATTCTGCTCCCTTTCGTTACGTAACGACGGAGCGATTTACATAGGTTGGCCTCCGATGCGTGAAACCACAACCACAACTAACTCTGGCCGGAACAACAACAACTAACTCCTCCGGCCGGAGCTTCTGCCATTTTTTCGTAGCGGTGTATCGTGTCATTCAGGCAGCCAATCAGCACAGAGCCTCATTATCATAGCCCCGCCCACTCAGAATCCTGCATAGATAATGAGGTTAGAGAATGGGAAGATAAAGACATGGCTCAAAGGCTGAATTTCTAATTTATTTTACAAAAACAATCAAAAGCTTGTTTTTAAGACATTCAAGGCCTGTTTAAAATAGGTATTAGATGCCATAATAGGTCCCCTTTAACTTATAAAATGTATGTTTCTAACTATATCTCCTGTAAGGTGACCTTGGGTGACCTGAAAGATGCCTCTAAATAAAATGAATTATTATTATTATTATTGTTTGCAGATGGAGCTGGCTTATGAAGGTGCACATTTGATTCTGTTGCAAATGTGTTGTTTCAGGAAAAACACGTCAACCTCGTTCACATTGAGTCTCGCAAGTCCAAACGACGCGATTCGGACTTTGAGATCTTCGTGGACTGTAACACGGAGCACGAGCAGCTGAAGGAGCTGACTCAGCTGCTGAACAAGTACACCAACATCGTGGAGATCAGCCCGATGGACGGCTCCACCCTGCCTGGTGACGGTAGGCCCCCCCGACCTCTGAACACACATGAATATGTCAGACACACCAGTAAGTCTCTAATGTGACCGTTATTTCAGACGCCGGTGATGTGCCCTGGTTCCCCAAGAAGATCTCTGATCTGGACCTTTGTGCACACAAGGTGTTGATGTACGGCTCGGAGTTAGACGCAGATCATCCGGTGTGTAAGACCAAGGTCGTGCTGTTTACATCCCATATCTGTGGCTTGCTCACTCCTCTTATCACTTAACCTTATCTTCAATATCAGAAATCGTTTTTGGCTTTAAAAAAAACATAAAAGAAAGATACGGAAGCGTATTGCATTCACTTGAGAAAAAAAACTGCTCTGTTTTTCTGAATTAATGAGATAATTATCTCAGAATTCCGAGAAAAGTTTTAATAAAACAAAAATCTGCCCTTTTTTCTGAATTAACAAGTTAATTATCTAAGAATTCCGAGAAAAGTTTTAATGAAAAACAAAAATAATCTGTTCTGTTTTTCTGAATTATCAAGATAATTACCGGTATCTCAGAATTCTGAGAAAAGTTTTAATGAAAAAAAAAACTGTTCTGTTTTTCTGTATTAACGAGATAATTATATCACAATTCTGAGAAAAGTTTTAATGAAAAAAAAAATCGGCTCTGTTTTTCTGATATAATTATCTCATTAATTCAGAAAAACAGAGCAGTTTTTTTTCTCAAGTGAATGCAATACGCTTCCGTAGAAAGAGACTGATGCAACTCTTTTTTTTCTTTTTTCTTCCAGGGATTCAAAGACAATATATACCGTAAAAGAAGAAAACACTTCTCTGACTTGGCTTTAAACTTCAAACAGTAAGTTTTAATATAACGTCGGTAAAGATGACTTTAACAGAAGTTAAATCAAGAGGTTGTTGATCAATGACGTAAATGACCGAGAAACATTTACAGAAACATTTTCCTACATAAACACAAACGTTTCAGACTCTTTTCTCACGACCTTCAAAGTGATGTTGCTGTGTGTCACTCGTCAGTTTCACCTGACGACCCGGGACTCGGCTGCTGAGAGCAAACCCAGTGAAAACAGAGCAGCTCTCTGTGTTTGGACCAAACTCCCAGTGTAGAAACCAATCAGCCACGTCGGACCTTCAGATCCGTGCTGCTGCGGTTCCTCTGACGGAGATTTCCGTTTGAAGTTTTCCTCCTGGGAGTAATTTTAACTTCTGGGTTGAAATGGGGCAATAATGGCGTCATGAATGTGGTGGCCTGCAGGGACTTTAGCTGTGACTGGATATTCACAGGTGTTCACTTTGATCCTGCACATTTACAGACGTCACTACGTTCCAACAGAATGAAACAAAGCAGATGTCATTGCAGGAACATGTGAGCTAAAAACTAAAGCCCAGTGTTATTACTACAAGACAGGCCTCAGTTTCACTTATTTTAAGTAAAAATTATGATTTTTCTACTTGTTTTGGATCATGCTGATTGTGGTTAGACGGGTCATGTGTGTTTGACTGATGAGTGCGTCGCTGTATTGATTGACCTCTATTGTTTAGTCGCTGTGATGATTGTCTTTTCTTCGTAGAGAGGTTTTTTTGTTTTTTTTAAGTTGGATAATTAAGGCAGTGTGTGAAGCTGCTGTTGAATGGGGAGGATGCTGCCATGTGACAACCGCTTGATTGATCACTGCATTCAGAGATGACCTACTGCGTTATTAAAGGAGCAGTCTGGAGGTATAACAACCCCAGCTCTGTTCTTACATGGTGACGATTGTAAACGTCTCCTGGGTATGGGCGGGAGCAAGCCGGTTCAGCATGAGGACCCAAAGATTTTAAAGAAAAAGAGGGTTTGATTCCCAAAAGAACTTTTTAAGAAATGGGCCCTTAGAAGAGGTCAAATATAGAAACTGAACATTAACAGCCACCACACTGAAACAAAACCAGACTGACCTACAGTAACTGAACAAACACACACAAGGAACTTAAATACTGGCTGACCAGACCAGTGACACACAGGGGTAAAACACTAAACATTGTTAACAAATAACCTACACAAACAGTGAGGTACTTGCTCTAACTTAATTCCTAAATACAAAATTAGACTTATGAACTTAAATTATAGTGAATATTTACACAAAACAACCCATGATGTAGCTGCCCTTGGTCTCCAACACCCCTCAGCCGTGGCTCACCGCAGCAATAAACCCTTCAATGTCATTCGGCGGATGAAGAGCTCATGGAGATTGCTGTTGAAAGTATTACCTGTGTTTTAAACAGGTTAAAACATAAATACAGTAGTTACCATCTGAAGAGGATAAAAAAAACACATTATGCCGGAATTATTAACAATATTTACCCAGCTGCAACATGATAACCCTCAAATACATCGATAATGCTGGCTGGAACGTGCAGGTGAGAGTAGGGTTGCCAACCGTCCCTTGAAAAACAGAATCTTCCCATATTTATAAACTAAAGTACGTCCCGTATTGAGCTGAAAAGGAACGCACTTTGTCCCGTATTACTGTGAGAGTCAGAAAATAGTCATAAAATGCCAATGGAAAATGGCATTGAGCTGTTGAGTTCATACATTTTCTACAGACTTTCTGTTTGTACTTTTGTTATTGCACTAAAAATGTGCACTATTACAGAATGGATGTTCTGCTTTCTTTCTATTGTTTTATATTAGTTCATACAATTTTAAGTTAAGCAGGACAGGTTTCTGTTTCAGAAAGATACTTATTTTATTCAGTTCATTTTGTAATTTTGTATTAAAGTGACACAGCAAAAAAACCAGGGTTTACGGCTGTGTATACCCCCGGTATTTCAGGTGCTAGCACGGGAATTTATGTAAGGTAAACCAGCCGAAAACGAAAAATTTTCCCGGTCCGGAAACACCCGTATTGTACTGGGACCTCCTGCTGTGTTTGGAGTAGCCAGCTCAGCAGGGTGCCATGCTGGCTATTGTCAATCGCCAGCATGGCAACCCTCACTCCCCAACCCCCCCCAAGCCCCATCCCCCCAACCCCCCCCAAGCACAGCAACCTCTACTGGTGCAAAAGAAAATTGCACCCGAGAGGATTACTGCAAGCTACCTGCAGTTTACCAGGCTACAAATACATGCACATTTCAGAAATCAAATAAGCAACCACCTCAGTACAAGTAAATGTATTTATTGCAGAAAATTAAAACACAGTATTCCAAAAAGTTCAGTGTGTGTCCACATGAAAAAAACAAAAAAGGCACTTTTCTCCCACAAAGAGATCAAAACTTAGTCCAGTCAGTGAGCACTTTTCTCTCTTGCAGTTTTTTTTTTTTTTACAGTTTGATCTGAATGGCCCCTGCTCCTCTACCAAACAGGTCAACTTAAGAGTTTAACAGAGCTAAAAACGAGCCATTGTCTCCCAGTGGCGCCGCCCGTTGCGTGGCACCGCTCTGCCCCAGTGACTGTCGCTGCCGCAGCGGGAATCTGTACACATCTAGCCCTGGAGGCCAGCAACTGCAAAATATAGAGTAGCAATTAAAATGTGTATAATTTTTACCAATATTCAATTAACACTAAATTAAAAACATCTCAGTTCCGTATACTGTAACTCACTAACTCAAATATTGCTGTAACTTACCCTTGTTTTCCGTTGTCTAGTCTTCATTGCATTGTTTAATTTCTTTTTCTGGGGAGCATTTTCTGGCTGATCGAGACGATGGCTCCTTTTCAAAGACTCAAAATAAGTCTTGCAAGCAGCTAAAGCACAAGCAAAAATACAATTAGAATTTAATTAGTTTCAATATCTATTCAAAACAATTCTAAAAGAACAAGGATGGATGTGCCTTTCTTTTTACCTGTTATCACGTCGCTGTCTGTGTCAGGAAAAGCAATGCCGACCTGCTCCAACATGTATGTCGTAACTGCAAGGTTATGTGGAGAATTGATACTGTTGGGAAAGAGAGGAGCCATGTTAGTTGATTAAAAACAAACTCAAACCCCAAAGCAACCTTTTATTTATTTTTTGTGTGGAGAAAATAGATCTAGATCACACGTGACTACACTGAGCACACGTGACTGTCTGTTACCCGTTGCCACAGCCACACATGTTTCAACAATTTCTTTCCTAATGCCGTTTATTCATTTATTTTTCATTTTGCTGTGGTAAATTACAGTGATTACAAACAAAAAACATATATTTACCCTTGTTTTGGATCCACTTTCATAGTGTTGTTTTCAGAATTGTGTAAATGTCTTACAGCCTCCTGTATAGATTAATAATACAAAGTTAGTGTGATTCTAAAAGTATTTAAGCATTATTGCCTCCTGTGGACACGCAGTTAAATGTAAAAGGAATTGTGCACAGTCCTTATAGTCATAAGCAAACTTACTTACAGCAACGCGTGTGTTCTTTGCTCTTTTAATCCGTTTTGCGGGTGTGGAATCAACAATGGAGCTGCAACTTTCAACACGATCAGAGTTCTTCACTTCCTCGTCCAGTAGTTCAAATCTGCCGTCCATGTCTTGTAGTGTGCGCTCTGATTTGGATAAAAGCCCAAGGACCGTTTATGCGACATGTTTTACAACAACGCAGCAGTATCTCCTCAAAAGCAAAAAAAGTTCTACCGGGCGGGAGCAAAACAAACTAACTAGGAAAAACTTAAAAGCCCCCTGCAACTCTCAACGCTGTGAGACAGAAACCAATGACATTACTGAATCAATTCTTAGCCACACCCCCGCAATAACATAAAGGCCCTATCTCCATTTGCTATTCACGTGGGCCAATTGGGCATAGACAGGTTGGGGGAGTTTGAATGGTAACTCACAGAAGTATTGATGGCCGTTTGATGGCTCTTGTGTGATGGCTCCTTTTTAAACAAAGGCCTTAAAGATCCCCTGCTGTTCCTCTACCCGTGGCAACAAAGTGGGGTCAGTAAACTCCCGATTACAGCTCAGAAATGGCCGCATTTCACAGTAAACTTCTTTCACCAGTAAATTCCCAATAACATCCACACACACCCAGCAAACACAAACATTACCGGTTAAATGGTATGTCAGCATATTCCCATAAACTCATCTTTTCGTGCTGTGTGAATTGCTGGATAATAATTTGTTTTCCATGTGTTCATGTCATTCAAAAATATGCATCCAATTCAACTCAGGTTCGAGTCAAATAGTTAAAAAATCGTTTCACTCACAAGAAAAGGGGCTAAAAAAATTCACTACGCCAGGAAAGGTGAAGGCAATCGGGTCGGCCGGCCCCGACGATGAGGTGTCCATTATTTTACAGGGAGTTGGCAACCCTGGGTGAGAGAGACTCAGCTGGCTTTTTCCTGAATTTACACATGCAGATGCTCTCTGAGAACAGAGTACGGGGGTGGGGGGGGGGGCGGGGGGGGTTACCTGTTTGTGCAGTGGGATGTTGCTCCCTAACAGGCTTCCTGTCAGGATGCCTCGTCGGTAGCGATCTGAACATCACGTTACAGTCCGATGCGTGCAGGAAATCTGAGCCGGGGATATGAGTGGACTTGACCCTCATTTGGTCTTCTCACACGACTTTGAAGAAGTAATATCTGCCTGTTCATCCAGGACATACTCCCGGACTCAGGGGTCTCCAGTACTGGCCCCATATGAGACACATTCCTTTGCCTGATTGGGTTGTTGAGGAACATAAATGTTCCTGAGGCTTTGAAACCATTGTGGCCAGTGTGGATGGACCAGGACTACGCTATGCTGGACTGTGACTGGACCACTGACTGGAGAAATGATAACAGAGATCGACAGACTTCTAGAGTTGGAGGTCTACAGACCTGACAGTTTTGAATCTTCAGGAACTTTGGCTGCAAGCATTCAATATGGACTTCCATCTCTTTTGTTTTTTAAATGACCCTGTTGTGACATCAGCGTGTCTCTGTGGTCTGCTGGGGCAGCAGCCTTTCAGCCCTGTGAGAGGCTGAGAGGCTGCCCCCGCGGTGAGCTAGAGGAGGATGAGAGTTAAAGCATCCCTGATAACCAACACACCCTCTGAAGGACTGTTTGGCATCCCTGACCAGTTCTTTCAGTGATTCATTACTGATACAGTTTGCTTGCTGTTTCTTTTTTCACCGCTTTATTGTTTTATGCCGCTGTAACGATGTGATGTGATTTAAGCCTCATCTAATCGTGTCATCTGCAGGTGAACGATCACTCCAGCTGTATTGCAGCTGATCTGTAAGAGTTACTCCCCGTGACCCATGCTTGTCCTTGTGGAATTTGTCTATTCTCAAAGGGAGAAGTCGGCGCAGTTTTGTAAAGGTTGTGTTTTCACCTGAGCAACATTGAGGCAGCAGCTTCACTGGATATGGACTCTCAGATACGGGAACTGAGTTGCCCCCCCCACCCACCACCAGCTGGTTCACCCCACGGAGGGTCCGGGGAGAGCTCGGTTAGATGAGGGCAGAAAGTCCTCCACTCCTCTCAGAATGTAAACAGTTGAACAGTCGTCCTTGGATCCGTGAAGCGTTGACACCAGAGCATTTCCTACTGTTGAAGATCAAACCGTCTGATCCGCTAAGCGGCTGACGTGAACGCTCTCAGGACTCGGAGGAGGCACCAGGACATGTCAAGGCCGGGTCAAAGCATATCTGCCTCAACTGCAGGATCACCAGTGGGAGTGGAATGCTGTCTCTCATCGCTGGAGATAAGTGGACAGAACAGCATCTAGCTCCGGGAAGAGTAGTGCAACTTTTCCAGACAGAATTCATGTGCCAGCTGCACATCAGGAGATTACGGAAGAGTATCAGGGCCATGCAGGAGAAAAAATAATTGAGAGGGGAAGATTTTTTTATTGTGCACTTCGAGAAAAAAGTCGAAATGTCAAGATTAATATTGAAATAAAATTTCAAGAAAAAAGTTGAAATGTTGAGATTAATGTTGAAATACAATTTCAAGAATAAAGTTGAATTTTCATGAATAAAGTCGAAATATTTGTCAAGGTTTGACATTCCCCCCAGCTTTCAGTTTCTGTTTTGTCCCGCCTGTGTCCCATCTGCCCTGATTGTGTCTGCACCTGTGTCTCGTCATGTCTCGTTATCCCCTGTGTATATCTGGTCTTGTCATCCCTTTGTTCCTGGTCGGACCGTACTGTTTGTTCCCCATGTTTCCTACCACGTTTTGCTCCTCAAGTTTTTTTTATGCCTTTTTTAGTTTGTCTTGATCCTGCTCTGCAGCGCTTTAGTTTGATTTTTGTTGGAATAAATCCTTTTTGTTTTTTGAGAACTCCTGCCTCCGGCCTCCTTCTCTCTCCTGCGTTTTGGTCCACACCTTATCCCCAGACGTGACAGAACGGTCCGACCATATATGGACCCAGCGAGAGAGTGGGTGTCCCTCTGGACTTCCCTCGAGGACAACAGGAGGATGCTGGAGGCCAATGGCAAGGCTATCCAGGCTCTGGAGCGACGACGACGGCGTCAGCCCCAGCTGGCCGCTGTTCCGGCGGTGGTCTCGGGCGCGTTGTCGGTGGTGGTCCCGGACGCATCAGCCCCTGCTCCGGTGATGGTCCTGGTTCCCCCGCAGTCGGCGCCCCGGACCCGGGTACCCCCGCAGCCGGCGCCCCGGACCCGGGTACCCCCGCAGCCGGCGCCCCGGACCCGGGTACCCCCGCAGCCGGCGCCCCGGACCCGGGCACCCACTCAGGCAGCTCCGAGGATCCTCTGCCCCCCGACACCGGTTCCCCGCATCCTGTCTGCCCCTGTTCCGGCTCCCCGCATCCTGTCAGTCCCCGTCGAGCCAAGTCAAGTCCCCGTTGAGCCCAGTCAAGTCCCCGTCGAGCCCAGTCAAGTCCCCGTTGAGCCCAGTCAAGTCCCCGTCGAGCCCAGTCAAGTCTCCGTCGAGCCCAGTCAAGTCTCCGTCGAGCCAAGTCAAGTCCCCGAGCCCAGCCAAGTCACGCCAAGAGTCCCCGTCACGCCAGCCAAGCCCCCCGCCAAGACCCACCCCAAGACCCAGGCCTAGGCCTCGGGGACGTCCCCCCGAGCTGTCTCGCCGGTCTGCCCAGTTTCCAGGATGGCCCCCGGAACGTTGGCCGTGTGTGCGCCTCCTCTAAAATATTATTTTTATTCATCATCACCTGGTTACCAACACCAATATGATGGGAGGGGGTCAGACATTTATCTTTACACAGAAACACGGGTTTCCTGCCAGAGAACATAAACAGGGAAGGGTCAGCGACTATCAGAATGGTGCGTGCTGCGGTGTCTAACTGCTAACTGCTGGTGTGTTTTTCAGTGGAACCCCCATCCCTCGGATAGAGTACACGGCGGAGGAGGTGCAGACCTGGGGCGTGGTGTTCAGGGAGCTGCACAAGCTCTACCCCAGCCACGCCTGCAAGGAGTATCTGAAGAACCTCCCGCTGCTGACCCAGTACTGTCAGTACAGTGAGGACAACATTCCTCAGCTGGAGGACGTCTCCAATTTCCTCAAGGGTAACTACCAAACTGCTGCCAGGGCTAGATTCCTGTTTCCTGCACCTGCCAAAGGGACGTTCATCAGTTAAACTAGATTATTCAGGCTCCCTATTTCAGGCAGCACACTGCCAGATGGCCGAGAGGGAATAATGCTGTAAAATACCAAAGGATGGATGTTTTCTGAGGCAGCTTGGTGGTTAGCACTGTTGCCTCACAGCAAGAAGGTTCCCGGTTCAACTCCCTGGCCCAGCAGGGTCTTTCTGTGTGGAGTTTGCATGTTCTCCCCGTGCTTGCGTGGGTTCCCTCCGGTTACTCCGGCTTCCTCCCACAGTCCAAAAACATGCATACTAGGTTGATTGAAGGGTTTTTCTCTAAAATTCTACACTGGTGGTTGCTCTCGCGGCAGGACGACATCCTGGTTTGTACGACTAGATTGTTTAGCTGAGTTCTCTTCTTTAGGTGAAGACAAAGAAGAGAAACAGATGTTTTAAAACAAATAGGTTCCATCCTGTTTTTCTCAAAGTTTTAGTGATCTTAGGTCTTTGCTGAGTTAGCATCTCAAGTAAGAAACAATCAGCAGGATATATATGGCCGAAAGTGTGACATGTTTAGGTTTCTTTAACCACAGATGTTTTCACAGATACGGTTCAACATCCGCACATACTGTATAACATAAATAACACCTCCTTTTTCAGTATAAATAGGGCTGGATCGATGACCACAGGGTGCATTTTCTCTCCTACCTTTGTGGTTTGAGAAAAGTGAACCTCCGTCTGGAAAATATTGTGGTGGTTGTCTGTATATGTGGCCCTGTGATGGACTGGTGACCTGTCCAGGGGGAACCCCTGCCTCTCACCTGAAATTAGCTGGAATACTGTAGGTTCCATCAGACTCCCGTGACCCTGCCAAGGATAAAGTGGGCATAAAAAATGGATGGATGTTTTCTGAGGCCTTCTATCAGTATTTTTGTAGAAGAAGAGAGAGGGAAATGTTTGGGTCCATCATGTTGATCCCCCATGTTCAAAATGAATATTTGACCACTGTTTTAGGGTGCTTTCACACCTGTCCCGTTTGCAGCAGCTGTTCCGAAACAGGGAGTGTTTCCTCCTAAAGATCGGTTGGTTTTGGTATATGTGAACACAGCAATCGCGCTCGGATGCGGGACAAAACAAACGAGCCGAGATCCTAGGAGAGGTTAGTGTTAGGTTCTCGCTTCCATTCCAGACCTGGAGCGGTTCGTTTGCAGTGAGAACATAATCCACACAGCAACCGGCACAACTCACTCATAACTCGCTCACGATGCTCCATAGTTGTTGTTTTTCCTGGGGTACTGAAGAGGAAACTCCTTCCGCGTTCATTTCTGACCAATGAGAGAACAGTTGGTTCATGGCATTTGTTAACAGTTTTGAACCACTACAGACGGTTGCCTTGTGAACACAAACGCCACAAACGAAAAACGAAACAACTGTATCGATTTAGCCCCTGAATCGGAACAAAACAAACGGGCCACAGGTCTGAAAGCATCCTAAATGTGATTATGGACACAGACGAAAGCATCATCTTATATATTTCCATTAGGACGCCTTTATTCTATCATGACTTTCTCCCTTTAAAGAAACACTGTGAGGAATGAGAGTGCTGTGTGTTTTGCGGTACTAGAGCACTCGGGCTTCACAATCCGGCCGGTCGCAGGCTACCTCTCTCCCCGAGACTTCCTGGCCGGCCTGGCCTTCAGGGTTTTCCACTGCACCCAGTACGTCCGCCACGGCTCCGAGCCGTTATACACGCCCGAACCGTGAGTATGTGCACCTTTTCACTGAGTTCATGTCATCAACTCCTCACTGCTTGCAGATTTTCAGATGTTTACGTTGCATGCAGGGACACGTGCCACGAGCTGCTGGGCCACGTCCCGCTGCTGGCAGAGCCCAGCTTCGCCCAGTTCTCCCAGGAGATCGGTCTGGCATCACTCGGCGCCTCGGATGCTGCCGTGCAGAAACTGGCCACGGTGAGAGACGCATGTTTGTGCTTCGAGGCAGCAGCACCGATGAGAGAGATGCACACGTCGCTTTTCCACGGGTTCATTATTATTATTTCTTCTTTATTTCATTCATTAAAAGAAAAACAAAAAAGTTCAATATAATTACAACAAATCTCTTTTCTTGAATGAAAGGGAACAGAAAGAAGACTAAGCTTATTTTATCTGTCCCTTTTTCCTAAGAAATCAAATTTCAATTCATGTAATAATAAAAAAAATTAAATTACAAATTACACAATTTAAAAAAAAAAACACTTTCCAATAGACGTAATTTAAAAAAGAAAAACTGTCATCACGTTGATTTTGGTGGTATTGTGAGGTTGGGTGATTTAGGAAAGGGATAAATGGATTAATGTTGTTTTTTTCAAAGAAACTTGACTGTATTAAGTCACTTCGTTTTAGCTCCTGTTTCTGTTAAAACAGATGACTCAATTTGCCCTAAATTAAAAAAGTAGTTGATTGAAAAGAACAAAAAACTGAAATATGATGAATATATATTATAGCAGCAGTTCTCAAAGTACCGTCATCACATCCAGGAGTAAAGTAAAAGCAGCGCATGGCCATAATCCACATGTACAGCATTAACACAGCAGCCATTTATGTTTCTCCTACATCATTCACACTGCTTTATTTTACCCAGGAGGTCGAACATACAATATTGTGGTCAAACGATCATGAATAAGATTCAAGTGTCCAGACTGACTTCATTGCTTCTGTATATGCAGAGCAGCAAAACAACCAGGTGACTGTGGCACACTTATAAACTCAAACGTCACCCATTAAAACAGTCTTCAGAGCTGCTCCAAACAGATGAGCATTGTAACCTTATTGGCGAAAGTGAAAAATAAAGAACAGTGCGTACCACTAGAGGGAGCTTGCGTTCCTCTGCACCACAGGTTGAGAACAATTGAGTTATGGAGAATCCCACAAGTGGGAGCAGGTGATGGAAAATTGAGACGCTGTACGGCAGGAGAAGAGCAGTGAGAAGTGGAGGAGGCTTGACTCCTCCCTCCCTCCATCACACTGGGGAATGGGAGATCTCTGGCAGATGAGGTGGACGAGCTGGGAGCGCTGTCAAGAACAGAGTCCTGGGATTACAGGATTCCATGTTACAGCCACAGATTCTCCACTCCAGCGTCTCTCTGCTCGACTGGGCAGTGGGCACACATTTGGAGATGAGAGGCAGTGGAGCTGCAGAGCTCCTGGATGATCCAGGAGAGGCTACTGTAAAACATCCTGCCATCAGCTGGTGCCAGTTTAAAGTTATGATTAAATGCAACAAGCAGGGGCACAGGGAAAGAATGGAGTGCAAGGTCCAGCAGAACAATGTGCAAGATGAGCGTTCAGGAATGAAAAGAATGAAAAGAAGAGAGAGAAAGGTTTGAGGAAGAAGGAGGGCCAGATGGATGGAAACAATCTCAGCACCTCCTCTCCCTTCACTGTCACAACTCAACCGTCTTATCTCCCAGCTTGGTGGTGGATCTTGATGCTGCTGCATCGTCCTCGTCAACCACCTCAGAGACATTTAACGCAGAGACACGGCTCACCTGAGTAGATAACTGAGCACGTTATACGTATGCTGTAAAGGAAGGCCATCGCAGGGTTGTGTGGCGGCACATTTTCTGATGTCTTTTTTTTTTGTGATCAAATGTTTTTATTTATATTTCTTTTTTTTATATATATAAACGGGGGCATCCACAATGATGTCAAACAAACATTATACACATATTTTCACCCCCTTCCAAACCCACCCCTCCGGCCTAAGCATTCGATGAAAACAATTAATAATTAATAATAAGGAAAACAGAAAAAAAAGATAATATAACAATAAAAAACAAACAAAAAAACAAAAAAAAGGACAAAATAAAACAAAGGCAAAACATAATAACATCAAAAACCGGACAAGGAAAGCTGCAACAAGGTAGTCTATATCAATTTTAAATACATCTTTCAAGTTTGGCTTTAATTTGATCTGCTGCCATCTACCAAAATAAAATATTTAGTTGTTTTGCATTCTGGATTCGGGCTGTAGATATTTCCAGATAGATAATATCAAGAAAAGTCAAATACCAATGGGAGATGTTAAGCGTGTGTGGTGGTTTCCATCTTACTGCAATTATCGTTTTTGCTGCTGTTAGACCAGCAAGCAAAATTAGTTTTTGACATATTGAAGCATTAATTGTGGATAGATTATTTAAAATAAGTGTTTGAGGGTTTACTGGAATATTCTGTTCTGTTATCGAGGATAATGCAGTTGCAACCTGTTGCCAGAAGTTTGCAACAGGTTCCCAGACCATGTGCATGAAGGTTCTTGGTTTATTCTGAGAGCATCATGTACATAAAGAGCTAACCAGGATCTTCATGTGGTAAAGCTTGCAAGGTGTTAAATAAGTTCTGTGTAAAAATTGATAATGAATAAGCTGATGTCTTTTTAAAGATATTAATAATAATTATGCGTTTGCATTGTGCTGATTGGATGTTTTTATTTTTAGAAAGAACGTCTTCCAAAAATCACTCAAACCACGAATGTTCCTGCGGTTCTTAGGGGCCGACGCCGAGCCCCCGGGAGCCTTGGTGGCGTCCCGCCAGGCGGCTGAGCGGACTCATGTCACATTTCAAACCTGTTTGTTTTCAGTGTTATTTCTTCACAGTGGAGTTTGGCTTGTGCAAGCAGGACGGCAGGCTGAGGGCGTACGGTGCGGGACTCCTCTCCTCCGTCAGTGAACTCAAGGTGACGCTACTTCTGTTTCCAGCTACATCACTTCAGATTAAACAAGTGGAGTTAAAGATATTGGCAGTATTGATAATGATTGAAATAAATAACATCGATTGGTCCAAAGCTATGAAATCCATAATACCTTCTTACCCACACGTTTGTTATTAATCTGTGATGACCAATGATCCTTGTCTCGTCAGCATGCCCTGTCTGGCCGGGCCAACATTCTTCCCTTCGACCCCCAGCGTACATGCAATCAGGAGTGCATGATTACCACCTTCCAAGACGTTTATTTTGTTGCTGAAAGTTTTGAGGAAGCCAAGAACAAGATGAGGTGAGTAGAATTTGAGATCTCGTGAGATTAGTCCATCGACTTCCTCATCTTGTACCCGGCGCTGCAGGAAATTATCAGACACTTAAGGCTCATAATGAACATGATGAAACATTGTTCTTTCCACTTTAAGAGTTTCGAGGCGTGAAATCCAGTTTCATGTGTAAGTGCGGCTGCAGTGGATGTTAACACGCCCTTTCACACTTTCAGAGGGGCGTCTTGCACACGGCCCTCTTTAGGTCGTCCTGTGGAGTCTGATAAGGTTTGAGGACTGGGCTCTAACTGGGCCGATACAAGATTGTGATTGTAATTGTAAATGTACTTTATTTATATAGCCCTGTACAGCCATCTCTAGGTGAGCCAAAGTGCTTTACAGAATAAAACATACAGTCATAAAACAGAGCAAATTGCAAAAAGCAATTGAAAAAGGCTCGGCCCCCCCAGCGCTTGAATTTTGACCTGGGCACTTCCAACAACAGTTGGTTTGAGGATCTAAGCTCCTGCCAGGCTCACGCACCGTTAAAAACTCTGATAAATAGGGCGGGGCAAGGCCCTTGAGGGCTTTAAAACAAACATTAAAAGTTTAAAATCAATTCTAAAATGGACAGGAAGCCAATGGAGTGAATGGAGGACCGGAGTGATGTGCTCACGTCTTTTAGTGTCAGTTAAAAGACGGGCAGCTGCTTTCTGCACTAGTTGAAGGCTAATAGAGGACTTGGAGACGCTAACATATAGTGCATTACAATTGTCTCATCTCGAGCTGATTAGAGCGTGAACAGCTTTCTCCAGGTCGTGAAGATTTATAAAAGATTTCACTTTGGCTAGGAGGCGTAACTGATAAAAACTTGTCCTGACGACTTTATCAACTTGTGTAGCTGAAGTACCTAGAATAACCGAACAAATCAATCTAGAGAACTATTTACCTCATTATTTTCCTGACTAAAATGAAGAGAAAAGTGGAATCAACATAAATGGCAGCCCACCCTGACAAACTCAAGACCTACACCAGAGGGGGGAACCCTGGTTCCTGCATACGTCTCCCTTCATCAATCAGCTTCTCATCGAGCTCTGCACAAGTCTGTTAATGAATTGTCACTTGTATGGGGTGTGATGATGCAGGGAAACATGTAACCCAGCCCTGTTTTACACCGGATGTTTTACACCGGATGTTTTAAACCGGATGTTTTACACCGGGTGGTAGCGGTACCACAGGTTGGTTCAGAGGGGACAGAGATGTGAACGGGCCTCTGCTCCTCCAGCATCCCAGCCCTTTACCTTTTTCTCTCGACCACTTCATTAAGTATTTTTAATCTGTGCATTAATAACACAATTTTCATTAAATGCAGTAATGAATTAGAGCTCGGGATCGGTTCAAATTTCAAGAATCGATTTGATTTGGATTCTTAAGATTCAGAATCGATTATCACGCTTTGATTCAATCCGACTGGATTCGATTCCGATATCGATTTGGGTTAGTGTTATTAAAACAGTTTTTGGAGCTGTTGCATGAATTATATGACTGTAGTTCTGCAACATATTAATATTAGTATTATATTGAGATTCAACAGCAAGTATTAGCAGCTAATGATGCTGTAAGGACCAATCAGCTCCCAGAATACTGATAGAACTGCTTTCAGAAACATTGTGGGTCAGAATTATCAAACAGATCCAGGGCAGCAAACAGAGGACGGATGAAATTGGTTTTATTTTTTCCCATTTTTGGGAATTTGGCTTTTAGCATTTTATGCAAATGTAACCCCAAGACAGTATAAAAAGTAATGAAATATAGACAGTTTATGCAATTACAACTGAAAACTTTAATTTTTTCATACCTTTAAACATATTAAAAGGGAAAAACATGGCACGTGTTATGCTCGTGTCCAACAAAACATTCCTTTTTTTGGGCATAAACAAAAAAATACCTTAAGTTGTAATATAATGATGGGGAAAAAAAATCGATCTTTAGACATACAAATCGATTTTTAGTAATTAATATGAGAATAGATTTAGAATCGGAAAATCGATTTTTTTCAACACAGGCCTAATACATTTTTTTTTTAAATATTAAAAAATGATGATAGTCAGATGTTTTACTTCAAACTGCTTCAATGATCCGTACGTCGTACATGAATCAGAGGCTCCACGTTTAAAACTGGAAGTTCAGGCCATGCAGGTGATACTGGCCCCAGCAGGTTAATGTGATATCAGGATCATCATTTTGGAGTCAATAGTAGAGCTTTACTGGCGGCGTGAAGCGAGCCGAGGGAATCCTTTCTTCTTTTACTCTCTTCCATCTGCCTTTGATTCAGGGTTTTTCAAGATTAAAAAGATTGTCTTGTGTTTGTGTGCAGGGACTTTGCTAAGACCCTTCAGCGTCCGTTCACGGTGCACTACGAGCCGTACACCCAGAGCGTGGACGTCCTGGAGGACACCAGTAACATCAACAGCATGGTGAAAGACATCCGGCACGAGCTGGACATCGTAGAGGACGCCCTGAGCCGCCTCAGAACGCCTTTGAGAGACTAGGACAGCAACTCATGGACGTCTGTGGATTTCTATCATAAACGTGTCCTGAAATAATGATCCATTGATTCTGTGTCCTGTACATGCAGGTAGAAATAGTTTTGGGAAACTGTAATGAAAGAAGTGATTGTCCGTTTTAACCCTTAATGTTATTTTTTGCTGTTACCCACTGTTTACTTCCTCTAATCTTGCTTAGACTTCGCCCGGTTGTTGGATTTAAGCATTATAACATTAAAAAGGTTCAGTTTTGGACATTAACTACATGGTGCCCCCCCTCTGGGACGCTTTGAGAGCACTGCTTTCAAAGTGATGTATTGTAAGGCGTTCTTGTCCCTCGCTGTTCGGGGGGTTAACACTTTGATTTGAATTGATCCGAGACTCGGCTTCTGTCACCAGAGGGTTCTGCACAGTTATTCAGTATCGGTGTGCACAATTTAAAAAACGAACAAAGTTGCTTACAGTGCTGATGGGAGGTGATCCTGCTGCTAACAAGCTAACAAGTGTGACAACGAACATTAAAATATTCATCAAGAAATTACTTTTGTCTCAACATCTGATGACTATGAAGACAAACTCAAATGTAGACTGTACATGTATTTGTGAGTAAACCTTCCCCCAATAGGCTGATTAGACAAACTCTTGCATATTAAATCCCTACCTTTGTATGGACAATATTGTATGTAACAGTGTGATAATGGATCCTGGTGGGTTTAAAAAATACAAAGCCATCCCTTCAAAAGAAACAAAAACTATTGCATTATAAAGTCAACTAAGACATCTGTGATGTTTGGATATAGAGCATATATATACTGATGTTTGAAACTTTAGCGTTGGGACGACTGCCGTCAGACTGAAAACGGAAGATGCAAATGCCGTCGTTCCTGACTTCATTACAAGTAGGTGACAGAAAGTGTGTCTCATTAAAGCCTCTAATAAGATAATGAGACTTTAAATCGTCTGAGTCGTTGCTCGTATCGTCAGACCTTCTGTGTCTGTTGTTGCTTCATTTAATCTATTAATTAAATTAAAGTGTAAATGGTAGCTGTTGACTGAATCAGGCAGTGTCTTGTGCCGGAGGGGGAGCTGCTGGGTGAGTGGAGCCTCAGTGTTATAGATGCCTTTATTATTTTAAACTGCCTGCTCAAAAATAAAAATCAACTTCTGAATTTGACTTGGAGGTTTCTTATGTGTCCTGTGGCAGGCTCACACGAAGCACGTTTCATTTGGCAAACAAGCTATTGGACCTCTTCTCTGAGGAGCTTTCATTGCTAAACAACTGCGTGAAAAGACACATCCTGTGGTCTGAAAAGATGTGTCACTGTTTAGGAAAGGTGTAATCACTGGTTTGCATGACTGGTTTGCACCTGGTGGTGCCCCATAACCTTCCAAGAAATGTGGACAGAAAAAAGATGACTATCAAAGACACAAGTTTAATTAATGTAACCACAGAGAGTTCCCAACAATGAAACAGGAGTTTGCAAGAAGAAACCCGGAGGCATTGTGACTAAACAGCTGTGTAGCCTGAAAACTGTTTAGGTCAGGCCATTCAGTTTTCTAGACAGCACAAATACTACAAGCTGGAGCAATGGGGACTTTATTTTCCCTACTAAATGTTTTGATGTAGAGAAAATAATTAATTAATTGTCGATCTTGAATAATTAAGACGTAAGTCTCGTCAGTTGTGTGAAATAAGACCTGGAAACAGGCATTGTTGCATAGAATTCTCAAATTGGTTTAATTCACCGTACGAAGTGTTACAGATTACTTTTGTAATACTGTATTTGACCCGGTCTTTGTACGTCTTCTTGCCATTGTAACAATGAGATGTACCTGCTGCAACTACTTTTTAACAACTTGTGCTTTTTATCATTTTGCCTCTTTTCTTATCATTTTATTTGTTATTCACTGTTTAATTGTGTCTTGCCGCTTTTAATGTTGATGTAAAGCACTTTGAATTACCTTGTGTTGAATTGTGCTCTACAAATAAACTTGCCTTGCCTTGTGTCATTTTGCATTCCTACATCTTTCTCTGAGTATTTATTGTAGTTTACAGTCTTGCTATTGTTGGGTTCTTCTATGGAAGAGTCAGCGGTCATTCCAATGTCTAAAGGCAGCAGACATGACAGCAGAGAAGGGAAGTCGCACCACAGGCCAACACTCCCCCCCCACAGGAGCTGCAGGACAGGTACTGGATGGCAGACGCCACTCATCTGATCTCTCTCCATATTTGCACTGTGGTTCCATCTAGAGGAGGTGGGGTTTCACAGAGGAATATGAAGTCCTATATACCTCAATCTCATTGATTTATAATCAATCCCTCACTTAATATCAGGATTGAAGATTATTTTGTGGTTTAGAACAACGTTGAATGCATTTTGATTACACCTGCAACTTTTTTGCTGGAACAGAATGAAACAGATCTCTTTGATAGTCAGAACGCCCCATTTCACTATTACCAACTGTCTCTAAAGTATTCGAAAAAGTTGTATATAACAGACTGTATTGAAAAATGAAATGAAATGAAAAATGTAACATTCTTGTTCCATCACAGTTTGGCTTCAGAAAAAAGAGCACCACCTGTATGGCTATACTTGACCTTGTTGAAAAAATTCATGACTGTATTGATGAAGGTAACTTTGGAATTGGTATTTTTCTTGATCTATCAAAAGCCTTTGATACTATTGATTTTAAGATATTACTGAGCAAACTACACCACTACGGTATCAGAGGCCTTGCCCTTGACTGGTTTAAAAGCTATCTTTATGATAGACAACAGTATGTCTATTTAAATAACTGTAGCTCACCTTGCAAGCACATAAAGTATGGGGTTCCCCAGGGCTCAATTTTGGGTCCACTATTATTTCTCTTATACATTAATGAGCAGCTGCTCCTTCACATTGAGAGGAGTCAGCTGAGGTGGCTTGGGCATCTGTACCGGATGCCTCCTGGACGCCTCCCTAAGGAGGTGTTCCAGGCATGTCCCACCGGGAGGAGACCCCGGGGCAGACCCAGGACACACTGGAGAGACTGTCTCTCGGCTGGCCTGGGAACGCCTCGGACTCCCCCCGGAAGAGCTGGAGGAAGAACTGGAGGAAGTGTCTGGGGTGAAGGAAGTCTGGGCATCTTTGCTGAGGCTGCTGCCCCCGCGACTCGGGAACGGATAAGCAGCGGACGATGGATGGATGGATGGATGGATGGATGGATGGATGGGTGGATGGATGGATGGATGGATGGATGGATACATTAATGATTTTGTAAATTCACCACCACCAGTAGATTTCACAAAGTAAATTTTGCTGATGATACAAGTCTGTTCCTCACATAAAAACCTACTCACTCTCCAAAACACTGTAAACACGGAGCTAATCAAAGTGGATGCCTGGTTTAAAAGTAATAAACTGTCACTTAATATTAGCAAAACTAATGATATGTTATTTTGCTCAAACAGAAATAAAATCAATATTGAACGGCTACATATCAATATTGACGGTCAGGAGATCAAAAGAGTTAACTCCACAAAATTCCTGGGGGTCCATATTGATGAGTTTGTCAACTTTAAATGCCAAATTGATCATCTGACAAAGATGTTATCAAAATATGTTGGTCTATTCTACAAGCTCAGACATTCTCTTCCATTATCTGCTTTACTTACTATGTACAAAACTGTTTTGAACCTCATCTGAGTTACTGTAATGTCATATGGTCGAACATTTGTTTTTGGGTTGGCCAGCTGAGCAAGCATGTAAGTCCTCCCACATGTTACCCTTCCCCTTCTCCCAGCAGCAGCACCCCTGGCTTATCTGCTCTGTTTGTGTATGTTTATTTTGGCCAAACCATGTTGCTGATTTCTATTTAAAACCTTGACTTAAGTGATGTAATTCGTTTGTAAAGACGGCCGTAATAGTGCAAACAGTTAATTTTACATGTGTAATCGTGAATTTCCTTGATAGATTTTTTTTACAGGTTGAATTTTGATTTGTAACTTTAAAAAAACCTAAAACAGGCGACAGATATATCTTCTGTATACTAGTTAAGACTGTTGTGAGACATTGCTCCATGTTTTCTTCAGACATATCAGTCCCTCTGTTAATGTTTCACAGATCAGCTGGTTACATTCATACAGGGAAACCACAAGATAGACCTCAACAAGCAGACTCTACACCAGCGGTTCTTATCATCTTTGACCTTTGAGCCCAATTTTCCCAGTACAAATGCTTTCATTTTAATTGATCCATGTCTTGGTTTGTTTACTATTCCATAAGTACATCAATCTACAGTTTAACACGGTAAAACCTGGTGAAATAACTGATATGATACACTGTGATAATCTCAAAGACATTTATATACAGCACATCGTGTACCTGCACATTTAACAAGACACCGGACAAGCAATTATTCAGACAAATATAAAGGCTCAAATCAGCTTATTCACACAAAAATCTGAAATCTTAGAATATATTAGATTTAGATCAAAAAACGGAATAGAAATTTTGATAAATGAATTGTGTGATAATAAAATAAATACATTTAAAATAATAAATGTTTCATAAAGTTTTAAAGTTTTAAATATTGCCTTGATACCTTCAGCTAATGACCGTTTAGCATTCTTCATTTTTGCATATATATATATATATATATATATATATATATATATATATATATATATATATATATATATATATATATATATATATATATATATATGTATATATATATATATATATATATATATATATATATATATATATAAAATCCTAGCAGCGGAAGAAAGGATGCTGTCAGGTTGCTTAATATTGTTGATGTGGAACAGTTGATATTCAGCTACTATACATTATCAGTAGCTTACTGTAAATAAAGTGTCCAAGTGTCCGGGTCTTCCTCCCCGGCTGGAAGTGTCTGGGTCTTCCTCACCAAATCGAAGTGTGCGGGTCTTCCTCACCAAATCGAAGTGTCCAGGTCTTCCTCACCAGCTGGAAGTGTCCGGGTCTTCCTCACCAGCTGGAAATGTCCGGGTCTTCCTCCCTGGCTGGAAGTGTCCGGGTCTTCCTCACCAGCTGGAAGTGTCCGGGTCTTCCTCACCAGCTGGAAGTGTCCGGGTCTTCCTCCCCGGCTGGAAGTGTCCGGGTCTTCCTCACCAGCTGGAAGTGTCCGGGTCTGCCTCATCGGCTGGAAGTGTCCGGGTCTTCCTCCCCAGCTGGAAGTGTCCGGGTCTTCCTCCCCAGCTGGAAGTGTCCGGGTCTTCCTCACCAGCTGGAAGTGTCCGGGTCTTCCTCACCAGCTGGAAGTGTCCGGTTCTTCCTCACCAGCTGGAAGTGTCCGGGTCTTCCTCACCAGCTGGAAGTGTCCGGGTCTTCCTCACCAGCTGGAAGTGTCCGGGTCTTCCTCACCAGCTGGAAGTGTCCGGGTCTTCCTCACCGGCTGGAAGTGTCCGGGTCTTCCTCACCGGCTGGAAGTGTCCGGGTCTTCCTCACCAGCTGGAAGTGTCCGGGTCTTCCTCACCAGCTGGAAGTGTCCGGGTCTTCCTCACCAGCTGGAAGTGTCCGGGTCTTCCTCACCGGCTGGAAGTGTCCGGGTCTTCCTCACCGGCTGGAAGTGTCCGGGTCTTCCTCACCAGCTGGAAGTGTCCGGGTCTGCCTCATCGGCTGGAAGTGTCCGGGTCTTCCTCACCAGCTGGAAGTGTCCGGGTCTTCCTCACCAGCTGGAAGTGTCCGGGTCTTCCTCACCAGCTGGAAGTGTCCGGTTCTTCCTCACCAGCTGGAAGTGTCCGGGTCTTCCTCACCGGCTGGAAGTGTCCGGGTCTTCCTCACCGGCTGGAAGTGTCCGGGTCTTCCTCACCAGCTGGAAGTGTCCGGGTCTGCCTCATCGGCTGGAAGTGTCCGGGTCTTCCTCACCAGCTGGAAGTGTCCGGGTCTGCCTCATCGGCTGGAAGTGTCCGGGTCTTCCTCACCAGCTGGAAGTGTCCGGGTCTTCCTCACCAGCTGGAAGTGTCCGGGTCTTCCTCACCAGCTGGAAGTGTCCGGGTCTTCCTCACCAGATGGAAGTGTCCGGTTCTTCCTCAACAGCTGGAAGTGTCCGGGTCTTCCTCACCAGCTGGAAGTGTCCGGGTCTTCCTCACCAGCTGGAAGTGCCCGGGTCTTCCTCACCAGCTGGAAGTGTCCGGGTCTTCCTCACCAGCTGGAAGTGTCCGGGTCTTCCTCACCAGGTGGAAGTGTCCGGGCCTTCCTCACCGGCTGCTGTTTCATTTGTGAGCGGATTTTAACTTCAAGCGTTAATCGTACCTGGGCACACACACACCTGTGTGTGTGGGCGTACTCCTGCGCAAACAGGAACGGATACAAGTATTTGTGTCACTTTATGCCTATTTGATCAGTGTTTTCTTACCATTTTAATGTCATTCTGAATAATTGTGACCCATTCTTTGGCAGGTCGGGTGAGGTCATCCCCTCATTGGCGTGAAAGGATGCGGTCCCAGGGCTCCCACGGCCCTCGAGTGCAAAGCTGAAAGTAAATTGCGGCCCATTAGGATGTGGTCCATTGTCCGTGGTTAACCGGACCGGACTTTACTGTCCCACTAACTCAACCATACAGCCATAGACATCATCTGTCAGTCTGATTTTAACACAACTGGCCCTCTCTGATGTTTTTAAACCATGTTTCCCCTGTGAATGAAAATACATTTATAATTGTCTGTAGACCTCGTGACACGTGGCAAACTGGAAGCGCGCACTGTTATTTATACTAATTTATGTTGATTTGTTGAGACAGTGATTTGGTATTGAAACTAATAACTGTGTATTTTGTGATGAATGTGAAACCACTGATCATTTATTTTTTTGAATGCATATATTATAATACCCTTTGGCAGGATATACATGAGCTATTATTTTTGGACTTTCAATGGACAATAAACAATGATGACTTTCTGATTAATATCATAATTATGGGTAAATTCCATATCCACAAGTATATGAAAGTGAAACCTCGATTTTGTGTATTCCATAACTAATTCCTTCACTTTTCTAAAGCCCCTTAAACTCATGACAAAAAGAAATGCCATACAACTTTTGAACATAATTGTTGAATATAATTTATGGGATAAGCCCTAGCCCCTTTCATTATTTTCCTTCCTATTTTCTTTTCCTTCTGTTTTCTCTCAAATGCACCTGTTCCTTGAGGCATTTTGATAAAGATTGATGCCTTGTTGTTTGTATATAAAGATATTTTAACTAAATAAAAACACAAAAACCTCTTTATTTATGTTGACCACGGCTCTTCCCCCTAGCAACGGCGGCTCCAGCGTCCTCCGCCCTGATTGGCCGCTTCGCCCGTCAGTCAAACTCGTCACAGTAATCGGATGAGCGCAGAGGGGTCGTGGGGGAAGGAGGGATGATGGCGGGAGGATGGAGGGAGGAGGAGGAGGAGGAGCAGTTGGGTGTTGCCTCCTCTCCCTCCCTCCCTCCTTCACCAGCCCCAGCCAGCCTCAGTCCGGACCCGCACCGCCTCACCGTTTCTCCGCTCTGCTCTGCCTCGTGTCTCGGACCACCATGGGAGTCGACGGCTGCACCAAATGTATCAAGTACATGCTCTTCTTCTTCAACTTCGTCTTCTGGGTGAGCCGCTCGGTCTATAGCCCTCTATAGCCTCAATTATGCTTCTGCGTTAAACCGACGGAGAGCCTACGGCGTAGGGTACGCGGCGACGAACGCCGTCGCCGCGTACCCTACGCCGTAAGCTCTGCGTTGCTGTGACGCGGAACCATAAATCAGCCTTATCTCTGCTGTGCATGGACGAGGCTTCGGGAATTACTCTTTAATTATCACAGTTTTCCTGCACATCCCGCCGGGCCCTCGCAGTTATGTGGAGATATGTCATATGCATGTATTTGTTGGGGGGTTTTAATCACGAGATGGTTGTTATTGTGAAATCAGGGCAGCACACTGACCGTTAGGAGGCGTGACGTAACTCCAGCACATGGACAACTTTATTTCATAAATCCCCTTTTAAATAGTTTAACATGCACTCATGGATAAGCTGCATCTCCAATAAAGAATTAGTTGGTCCCTAATTATAATAATAATAATAATTATTATTATTATTATTTTTTTTTTTTTTAGCAGATTTTGTTTTGTGATCAAACCCCCAGGTCAGTGTTTTAGATTAAATCACATTATGGGCTGGTTTGGGTGAGTTAGTAAGGTTTGTAGTTTCTAAGTCTGCCGTGAGGAACCACCGGGTCTGAAAAATGCTTTGTTTAGATTAAATCCTCCACCCAACTGGTGTGTGTGTGTGTGTGTGTGTGTGTGTGTGTGTGTGTGTGTGTGTGTGTGTGTGTGTGTGTGTGTGTGTGTGTGTGTGTGTGTGTGTGTGTGTGTGTGTGTGTGTGTGTGTGTGTGTGTGTGTGTGTGTGTGTGTGTGTGTGTGTGTGTGGTGGGGATATGGTGGTTTCCATTTGGTGAGTCAGAGCTCTGTTTTGGGTAAATGGATCATGGAAACTGGGTAGGGTTTTCTTTCCCTTTCACTCTCTGAGCTGCTGCACATTTTCTCTTTCTTGAGCATCTCCGTCGTTGCTCTTTTTTGTTTCTACTCAACAGTTCGGTCTGAAAGTGGGACAGTTAAGTGTGACCATCAGTGCTCGCTTGCATTGTTTTTAGGACAATGGATTATTTTATCGAAAGTCCACGTCAAGCGTTGGATCAGTGCATTTAAGAGTTTATCCTTCTCCGACTCTGGATGGTTCCTGTTTTTGTTGTTATATTTGCAGCGAGATAAACAGGAGAACATTTCCTGGTGGAAAATGAAAGCTTCAATGTATTAACAATGAGTGCCTTGTATTATACAGTATGTATAACATATATAACATACAGCATGTCTTATGATGGTTTTAAGCATCGCAGCAAACATGGCAGCCAATCAAAATAACCCATGTGGACGTCAGGAAAGTACAACATTTTTACAGTAACCTTCAAAGAGTTAAAATCTTTGGAAGTGAATACACGGATGAAACTCATGTCCCAAAGAAAAGGGATAAACTGGAGTGATGAGGGAGATGTAGAGCAGGAAATGGGCGCAGTGCAACAGGAGGCAACACCAAGTCCATTAGAGACATTTAAAGAAGCAGCACTGTTCACTGAATGTCATTGATTTTCTGGTTTGTGAGAAATATCACTTGACAAAAGTCTCAAGACACATGCGGGCGCGTTTCCATTACACTTATGCGTAAAAGGGAATAGCATCTCTGAAAGTTTGACGAAGGCTGCGCTGCGGGGAGTCAGCGTTTCCATTCAATGCTGTTTTTCAAAAGGCGTGATTCTCATGACTACTCAACCCTTGATTACCTCTCACTTCTCACTTCTCGACGTGCCGTTTGTCAGCAATGAATAAATACTGGCCTGAAAAGCTCAGAACTGAAGATAAAAGCCATGCCATTCCCTCTGAAAGGTCCTTCAGCCAAATTACCCAACCAGAAAAATGTTGAGGTTTTTGGCAGATGGGATGATTTGTTTTCAAGTCGGCGCCATTAGTGTGTGACTTAATTGATGATGACTTTCAGTTGAAAAATCCCTAGTAGTGGTAGTGTCCCAACACGTTGTGACCCAGCCCTACGCCGTATGGCGACAGCAATTTAAATAAATATGCTTTTTCCTTTTCTCACTGAAAAATAAAATGTATGAGTCAAAAAAATGATGGTCTTAGAAGTGATTCTGCTTTTCTAGCAGACAGACAATGCCACCGTTGCTGCAGGGCACACCCTGTCCCTCTCCCAGGATACAATTATTTGATAATATTGTCAACCTTCACATCAACTGTGCACGATTAGCCTACTATATGCTTGGTCTAGGGAAATGTCTTGTGGGGGGTCGGTGGAGCAAACTCTACCAGAGAGAAGCATTGCCTGGTTGACTCATTATAACTAACAAGGGGGGAGGGAATGTTTTATAAGTCCACCTTTTTTTGTGAAATGAACAGTTTAAGAGTCTTCTTTGTATTCGCTGTGGCATTTTATCTCAGTGATAACAGGATGTGTGCAAATACAAGTTGATTGAGGAATGCCCTTGGTAATGTGCATGAAAACAGCCACGGTGTGGAAATAATACCCGTGCCAGTATTTTCTTGAGCTAAATTAGCTTGTTTGTTTATACTTGTTGGTCCTATAAATGGCTAAGATTGAGTAAATTAGATATTTTTGTTTACGTGAGGTAAAAGAGACGTTTTAATAGTAAAGGCCTACACCATACTCTAGAATAGTTATATCATTTTCGTCAAATTATTCTGTCAGATTAGGATTATCATTGAAATGAATAATACATGACACGGGCAAAAGTATTTTCTGTTACAATCTGTAATAACTACAGCATAGATTAGATTAAGCACAAATCTTAGAGAAAAACTAATATTTTGTACTGCTGAGTTTTTTCAGGCATTGTTTGTTTCAAAATGTATTCATTTTACCTTGTTAAGAGGTGAAAAGAAAATCTCATTAAACTCTGCATGCGTGACCAAACAGTCTAGTCGTAGTCTGAATCTGGGACATCAGATGTGCCCCAGAAGATTCCTAGAAAAAGATGTAATTAAATAAACTCAAAATTGACTACACTTTCCAAGCTCTAAAGAAAGGGTGTGATTGTTGTGATCCAGTGTTCAGGGAACTGGCATCTAAAAAACAAAAGCCCTACACAGATAAAGCTCGCTGCTTATGGTCATTATTTGCTGAGAAAAATCAGATTGAAATCAGGTTGTTTAGTTAACGAGTTTGGCCTTAAGATTTGACAGACTCGGTTATACTAACAGAAAACCAACACTATTATATACCACCCAAATATATGAATCCTTTATGAATGTCCAGTACTGTGCAGGAGGGTTAGGTCGTCAGATGTGTTATAGTCAGGACTGTGTCATGGCCCTAACTCAGATTTGTCAAAGTAGCTTCACAACAAGGCCAAACATACAATCTCAGTGATGAAAACTATCCACGGCAGCTAGGAGACACGGGGAGTCCTGCAACAGATGGTCCGTCCCCCACAGAGACCTGATCTCAGCCTCGTGGAGTCGGTGCCGCGTTTGCCTTTTGGTCCGAATACTCCCATCAGACACCTTAAAGCGGCATTGGTTGGAGCTGCCGTGTTACAAGTCCGTCAAGAGCTGCCGAACATGTCGGAGACTTTTGGTGTTTTGATTAAAAAAAGCTGGGTACTTGAATTCCAAGAAAAGACCAATTAGGAATGTGTGTTTCCCCATCACCTTATTTTCATGGAATACTGCGACTTTTTGTTTGAAACAAACCGCGGGGTGACAGAAAATAGTTTGTGGTTGCCAGGCTCTGGTATTCATAGCGATGAGCCCGAAGTGCGGGTTTTGCACTTTTGAATGATCCAAAATTGTAACAAAACAAAAACAAATTTCTGGTGGGGTTTGTGAGTCACTGGGCAGAGGAGGGTGTGGCGGTTGCTGAGTGGCCCAGGAAAGGGTTGGCGGTGGTGTTACAGGAGACATACGGGAACTCCAGACGGGACCCCAACCCCCAACATACCCAGCATTCTCCAGCCCACGTCTGCACGAGGCAGAAATAGACGCTGGCGGAAGGGCTGGCCATAAAACGTGTGCTGTGCACTCTTGACACCGAAGACGGCGAGGCTATCATCAGCATGGTCCACGCCATTTTCATTTCCTCCATGAAGTAAAATACACAGTTAAATTGGAGAAGATACAATAATGGATGGTATAAACCCTTTTCATGTCCATGTTGCTTCAGATATCCACGTTTGAGGGTGTGAGGAAACATTTGGAGCTGTCTTTCCTGTCATTAAACATATTTAAACTTGCTCAGTGTTGGTATTTGTTGAGTTTGGCTCTGATGGGGCATTATTTGGATTTAGATTTTGGACCAGATGTGGAAAATTTCTCAATGTGGAATTTATGACGCAAATGCAGTCGCTGGCCTGCGTAACCGTTGGTTTCTTTGGCATCTGCAAGGTTAACAGGTATTGCAAAGAGTTGCTGAGTCCATCATGTGAGAACGTCGTAACATCTGATGGAAATTGCTGACTTTTTATACAGAATTAAACGCGGCCGCATGTGCAACGTAAGTGCATCCCTGCAATTATCGCATCCGGACGTTGGAAATAAAGTGGAATCAAAGTTCCAAATTGCCATTTATCCCTATTTTCCAGGCAGCGAGCCTCTTTGGAGCAGCTGTGTCTCAGGAATTACAGTAGTTGTCTGCGTGTCTGAAAGTTCGGGTGTTGTTTCCTTTGCTTCAAACTAAGTTCATATGTCAAACTGTCTTATCCAGAGCTGGTCCCTCAAGAAATTTCAGGCCATTCCTTGAAAAAAAAGAGCTCTGCAAGTAAATTTCACAAGGGAATGTGTGAGAAACTATTGGACCCGATGGTGTCAGTCTCCAGTCAGAAACAAATTGCAGGATATGCAACCTGCATGAAAAGCAGGTATGTTTCCAGCCAAAGGGAGTAGAAAGAAACCCTCGGTGTGCAATCAAATACTGAATGAGATATGTCAATAATGGTGGGATAATATGATGCAGAAAGCTAACAGGATGGTTAGGAAGGAAAAATGCTTTTATTTAAGGGTGTGTCTGGATAAAAGATGCATCTACTTCAGAATATATTTATTGCAAAATGCAACTTGTTATCATGGCCGGTTGTAATGCTGACCTTAAGGGTTAAAGCTAATCTTAGTTTTCTTTTGGGTTGTAACGGCCTGAACTCTCAACCCAAGCCTTGTGGTGTCAGGTTCAGAGTGGTACGGCACTTCCTTGTTTCAGAAAACCTTGTGATCCAAACAGTTTGGTATCTGCAGAGACTTTATGTTAACAAAAAGGGGGGGAGGGAGTTTTGCCCTTGACTTTCTCTTTGTCTTTAGATTTCAGTCATGAAGTTCTTGTTTTTTTTTTAATGGACCTTTTGGAAATGTGTACCTAGTAGCTAGGCATGAAGAGATGTGGAAATAAAAACTGTGATCTTTTATCCAGCTGAACATGTCCAGTTGTTTCTCAGTTACTATGAATGCCTTTTAAATTGCAGTGTCTCCTCTAAACTTGTTGCGAAGCAGCTTCAGACCTGTGGTTGACCCTTTCCAAAACATCCTCAATACCATAATTATGGTTTACTGGGTTGTGAATTAGTAATTACGCATGTTATTTATCTCTCACTGGTTAGTGAATCTGCTTGTGAATCATAGTCTGTTCGGTGCTTGAACTTAGGAGAGGTTTCAGCTGTGCCGGGCTGGCCTTCGTCACACTGCACAAGTATTATACAACTCTTCTGGAAGGACTCTGCCTTTTAATCATTTATAAAACTGCTCACACTTAACCTACACACATTGCTCACAAACGCACACAACTAACCACTTCCTTTGACTTTATAAAAAGTAAAAATACAACACACTTCCTGTAGCTTATTTATCCTCCTATTTTCTCACTGGTTTTGTCCCTACGATTGTCCGTCTGGAGCCACAGTTAACGTCTTTATTAGCGAGGTAGCGGCTCAAACAGAACATCTTAAGAAACAGAGGATGGCTCAGCCCCCAGCAATTCTCGTGTGTGTGTGTGCGTGTGTGTGTGTGTGTGTGTGTGTGTGTTGAACTTCTGCACACTGATGGTGTTTATCTGGTTGCTAGGCAGCAGCTTGCTGTAGCCCTGGAATGGACCTCAGTAACGGAGGAGGATGGGGAGGGCTGGGTGGGATTGCCTGTTTTGGTTAAGCTCTATTCTCAGACGCTACAGTTAGCGAGCTTCAAACGGAGCACATTGTGCTCTATAATTTTCTTCACTTGGCTGTGGTTCATGACAAAATAATTAAAAACATTTTCTTTTGATGATGCATTGCTGCTGGTAATAGTGCAGATATTTGCATTACAATTCCAGGATTTCCCACACGATGTTGATAGTTCGTGTTGGGCCAAGATCTAACAGTAGCAAAGTTTGAATTTGAATCTTTTACCATCAAATATGGGGAAATTTGCTGCACGCAATACATTGATTTCAGCTACTCCAGTGCTCGCTCTCTCTCTCTCTCTCCCTCTCTCTCTCTCTCACACAGACACACACACACACACACACACACATACACACACACACACACACACACACACACACACACACAGACCTCATAATGCAGATGCACCAGATCAATACGAATGCATCTGCGGGCTACACTGTGGCCCACAACATTTAGTGACTGTTCTTTTTAAACACCTATAAAGTAGTACCTTTTTATAAATGACACATCTTGAAAAGTGTTGCACCTTTTCAAACTATTCATTATTATAATTTTCAGTATAAGACAGTCACTCCATTTAGGGTTGTCCCGATCCAATATTGATATTGGATATCGGTCGGATCAGCCAAAAAATCTGATTTGATCAGACTGGCGTCTAAAATCTCTGATATAAACGCTCCGATAAAAGTTGGTAATTCCACAGAGTCCACCCCAGCATTTCTGTTTTATAAAAATAGGTGACACTTCACACTCCAACACACACCGGGGGAGCCTGCAAACATTTGCATGGAAATATCCCGTCTCTGATGTGGTTTGTGGTGGATCAGACAGGATTGCTGAATTACACTGAGGGCGGGTTATCACAAGCTGACATTTTCTTTGCTAAACTTCATAGCATGATGATGATTGGTGGGGAGGGATAGTGGCTAGCCATTGGCTCAACTGACTGTCAATCGAGGACTATTCCCCATATTATAACTCAATTTAAATTTTAACACTGGGATCAGTGGAGATTGACTCACTTTTGGAGCCAACCTCTAGCGGCTTGTCGAGGAACTGCAATTGTTGTTACTTCCAGGTTAGATTCAACCCAGAAGTTAGATGTTGGAGCTTATAATGATCATAATGAGTGTGATCCAAATTTAGCAGCAGCTGATCAGATTTGCTGGCTACCTACTTGGACACAGGCCTACTTGGGAGGCAGCGGGACGAACAGGAAACGGCAGGACAAATGACAGGGGTTAAGAGTAAAATGTGAATATTATACATACATCAAAATATTAATATCAAGTAATTATTCATTACTGTTTATTCCATGGAAGCAGGGCTGATGGAACATGCATGGGCATGTGTAGCAAGCTCGTGTAAGGATTCCTTTCCACTTGTGGTTAGTTTGCAGTCAGTTGCTGGTGGATGGGGGTTGTGGTGCATAATGAGATCCAAGCAAACAAAATACGTAACTAATGGCACTTTTCCACTAGAACCTACTCGGCTCTACTCATCTCAACTTGGCCTGGTTTCTTTTCCATAACAGTTCAGCACCTGGAGCAGAAGTAGGAGGTTGGAGTGAAGAACCTGGAGGAGATGATAGATGTGCTGCTGGGTCTGTGGCTTGTGTTCCATATCAAGTTAAAAAATGAGAGTGAGAGAAGCTTCAAGCGGCAACGCTTTTTAATGTTTTTTAGTTTGTCTCGGTGCTGCTGAAAAGTCAGCTGGAGCCGTGAGCAGCTATGAAGAGACAGAGTTCCTGGTAGATCTGGTCGTTCCTTATCGCCGTCTAGATCCCTTTTTAATTCTCTCCTCAGCACCAGGTTCATGAACATCTCACCTCAGAGTTGGATCGTGAAACAGACTTTTGCTGCCATGGATCTGTTGAATAAAATGACACTGTCAGAGTCTCTTTCTCTGATTTCCTCCTCCTGACTCAGACGTCTGACTCCAACCCCCCGACCAAGCGGTGTCCTGTAGTGTGATGATGTCAGATACAGCCGACTCAGAACCTCGGCAGAATAGATACAGAAAAAGTATCTACTCGGCACGTTAGACCCCTAGTGGGAAAGAACCAAACCGAGTGGAGGCGAGATGAGCCGGGCTGAGAGAGACTAGTAGAAAAGCGCCATAAATGTTCCCTGCACCACAACATTTACAGCAAAATGTTGAGTCATCAGCGGGAATCCATCAATGAAGTCAGTTTAGAAAACTTAAATGTGGACAGGTTTGTTGATATCCTTCCATTAAAGAAAGACAAACCTTCAATTAGAGCTGGGTGATGTGGGGACAAAAATTGTCACGATTTTTATATTGGTCGATAACAATATATTACGATATATTTTTTCTTGATATAAAAACACAGGTGTTAAACGACAAAATATTTATTAGGATTGAATAAAATGACATCATTATTATTATTATTATTATTATTATTAGTATTAGTATAATTATCATTATTGTTATTATACTACAGTTTTGAATGTTTATCATGAGGAGCAATTGCAGCAAAGGATGATACTGTGGAATGCTGTTCTAATACATGGCCGTTAACGCTAGCACTGGTAGCAGCAGCAGCAGTAGATATTGGTGCTGGGACGGCACGTGTTTTCATACTCTGTGTTAAAATTGGTGGTACCTTTTTAAGGTAGTGAAACGGGTCGGTTTTTTCACATCTTTACCACAGAACGCCGGCATATGTGTTAATCTGCTCCACATCTTTGACGGGTTTACGAGAGTAACACAGGTTGGCTCTGGTGTGCAGCAACAGTTTATCTGTCCTCAGCAGCAGGTTCACTCATTTCTTTAATTCCCAGACTAACAGCCGCTCACTGAAAGTCCTCAATGAAGTAGTAACACATAAACACGTCCCTTCCTGATTAGCGTTAGCTACGTCTGCTACGTCTGCTGCGTCTGCTGCGTGATTAGCTGGAAGAGCCTGTCCATATCGAATAAAACTGTCCTATGATCGAGATCCACCATCATTTTGTCATAATGCAACGTGAAATTCGATATTAAGCACAGACCTACCCTCAATAGGTGCTGAAATAACTTGAAACTGGAAAGTAATAAATAATTTACTGAAAAGAGACTGAATTATAAAACCAATATAATTAGATAAGGTATCTCCAATGTAGTTTGTGTGATGACTTTACTGTATCTCATTGTATTGTCAGCCTTTTGTTGCTTTGTATCTTTGTGCGGCTTTTATTTAGCTGTCTCCGTAGCAACAACATGATGAAACGAGATATTGTAACCCATTTATTCTTCCTTGATTGTCACCTCAGCTGTGTAGGTGCAGATCTGGAGACGAAACAGGCAATGGATGTCTTTTTATTTCCTCTTTCAGAATTAGCTGGAAATGAAATTTGTTACTTGGTACTTGGGCGTGTCACGGTTGGGGCATAGGACCCAGATGAAGGAGACTGAAACGGCAGGAGTTTGAAAACAAAAGTGATTTATTAAACAAAAAAACGCTGCAATGCAGGATCCTAAACAAAAACAAGAGCCCAAACTTGATAAAATCAGAAAAAACACGAGCGAGAAAACAGTACGGACCAGCAGGGAGCAAGGGAAAGACATGATAAGATATACACAGAGGACTTGATGAGACACAGGCGCAAACGATCAGGGCAGATGGGAACCAGGGAAGTCAAGACAGAAGTGAAACACAAGCTCACAGGCTTTCTCTCTCCGCGTTTGCAGAGCACTTTAGCCACAGACTCAAATCAGAGGATCCCTTGAATTTAGAGCCATCAAACCTCATGCTGTCATTGCTGTGATCAAATGAATGAAATGATACTTGATAGATCCCTCAAGCAAAATTGTTTTAAAATATGAATATTAAGTATTTCAAGTGAAGGGAATACTAACGGAATAATAAAAGATCCTCTAGTGAAGCTTTCTGACCAGTTTCTTTGAAAACGGGCAAGAATATTTCCAGTTGATACTTTAATAACATTTATCTTTCTTGCTACGGTAATAAACTTTGTGCATTTGTCATTAATAATAAAATATTATCTTCTTATGTGCATTTAATTGGTCAGTATAAATGTACAAATAAGTGAAGATAAACGGTTGTGTGGTGCTGGCTGAACATTGTAATTGAGCCGTTTTTGTGCGTTGTCTGGACAACAGAAAACACAAGCTTTTTTCCAGATCACAAGAAAGCAGGGACCTAAATGAATGAACACAAGGGTAAAAAGTATGCCAGAACCATACCATCCTGCTGCATGAAGTAGAAATGCTTGAACGACCTGGAAAACATCCTTATTCCATCTGTGTTTGACGCACAGGTACAATTTTTTTGCTGTTTCTGTACAGTCTAAAGTCTGCTATGTTTTCCTTTTCTACAGTTTTTCTTTCTACAGTTTGTTTCATTCGCTGTCTAAAAGGGGCGTTCTTCCTTCTTGTTATTGGGCTAAGAGAACGGCGTTGCCTGCTGAACAGTTTATGTAGGGCGCTGAGACACATTAAAGTCAGAGTAAGGCAGAAATAAATACATGATAAGCTGGTGCCATGACAAAGGGTTGTTATTCTTCCGTTTGTTCTGCTGCAGCGGCTTCTCTCGCCGGTGATGCTGCAGACTTGTTGGAGAGGAAATGAGTCCTGCAATAATGTGTCCCGTGAATAAAAGGAGAAAGAAAATATTAAGAAGTCATATTGAGAGATGTTTACATCACCAAGTTGTTCAGTGCACCGCATGTCTTTATATTAAAGAGGAAATGTGTTGTATGTTGCAGCTTGCAGGAGGTGTAATCCTGGGCGTGGCCCTGTGGTTGAGACACGACAACAAGATCAGCAGCCTGCTGGACGTTGAACTAGATGGAAGTCAACCCCCCAACACCTTCTACATCAGTACGTATTTCACTCCACTTCTGCTCCGCTTTTGTGAGGATCTGCACATTGTGTTTGTTTTGTGGTGAATGTCCTGCCAAAACTAAAACTTACAAACATGTGGGCTGCAGAGTTTTCTTTCCCACTGTATAAACTCCTGAAAATCTTGCTAATTTTTGCTGGTTATTTATATCTTTTTATTGTGTCCTAACATCATTATTAAATTAGCTTGTTTTGATTTTGGTTTTTGCAATGAGGCATGATCACTATTTATTCTGAAATGACACAAACAAGTATAAAGTTTGCTGCATTAAAAGACGACAAACACAACACAAGCATTTTCTAACGACCTCTCAATCAGTTTTATATCTTATATCAGTCAAAATGCTTAAAACAATATTGACATTCGTGTCAAGCTTTTTCAAACATTGTCATACAAATGATAACTTGTAAGACGGCATGGTTCTCGAGACATTTGCAAGATAACAGTAATAAAGGAATTCAGGCTATCCATTTGTGGCCCTGAAACAAAAATTCAAACCATGTTACATTATTTTACAGCAGGTTTATAAATCAAGCAAAGACATCTCCCTCGCTCATAATAGTGTGTTTTCAGATTATCTACAACCCCTTTATCAAAAATGTTACTCCGAATAACACTTTAGCACATGTCCATATGTTGTAATTTCTCAAAAACGATGGATAACTTTGAGATTTTCCATTGTGTTCTGCACTCCTCTTCACACTTGGCATCCCCCTGCTCTTTGGGTGGACACCAGTAAGCTTTGCAAACCCTGTTTTTGGATTGATGAAGTTAAAAGGCCCAGGCTTTAACTGATGCCTCTGAGCAGTGGACTTCAGCCCAGGACCTGCTGCCAACGCTGTTGCTCATATTAATGGCAGTTTCCATTTCAAAAGCTCTGTTTTGGGTGTAGAGTAGTTGCAGTTTGATTTATGAACGTATGAAGTTTGCAACGTTTTTTGCTGATTTCTGCCACTCAGGGGAAAAGAACAAATTAAATGTCCGGTGCCAAAACACACTAAACCTAATATACTTAACTGTGACCTAGCAATAATAATATTGACTTATATTTTTCTGTAATTCTCTCATTACGTTCCCCGTTGTGAGCTCTCGTACCGTAGGCCCTAGCCCTGTAGACGCACATTAAAACTAAAATAACTCTTTCATTTCAAGTGGTGTGTCTTTCACTGTTAGATGTTTGAAGATCTTCAGTACATTTTCATTAACGTGTGGATTTCACTTCACTTATTTGAAATCCAAAAGGAAAGAAAATTATCTATAATGTGATCTGGATTTACAGCCATATATATTCTTTGCCTACTTTGAACCCAACTGAAGACACGTGCGTTACAGAGGTGCATGAAGTGAATTGAATTGAATTTTGAATTAAATTGAATTGAATGGAAATTTTATTTTGAACATGAAACAGTAGTGAAAACAAAACAAAACAATAATAATCAATAATAAATATTTGTAAATAAGAAAAAAAAGACAAAAATATAAATAAAATCATGCATCCATCATAATTAACATGCTCGAAAAGGAGTAGGAAGTGAAAACATTAAATCCTACTCCTTAAACTCTATTTCATTATAATCAAAATTAATTTAATTTATATACAAAAAACAAAAGATATCTATATATATCTATATATACATATATAACACATACACACACATACACACACATACAGGACTGTCTCAGAAAATTTGAATATTGTGATAAAGTCCTTTATTTTCTGTAATGCAAAAATGTCATACATTCTGGATTCATTACAAATCAACTGAAATATTGCAAGCCTTTTATTATTTTAATATTGCTGATCATGGCTTACAGTTTAAGAAAACTCAAAAATCCTATCTCAAAAAATCTGGGAATCTTAATCTTAAACTGTATGACATTTTTGTTTTTTTAATTGCATTACAGAAAATAAAGAACTTTATCACAATATTCTAATTTTCTGAGACAGTCCTGTATATATGCACACATACACACACATACACACATACATACATACATACATACATACATACATACATACATACATATATATATATACATACACATACCCGTATACATCAGTGACATGAGTGGTTGCACCTGACAAATAACTTCATGCTCTCCAGGTGACATGCGGCAGAGTGTCAAAGGTGATGCTCCCAGAATCTCGTTGAGGTCTGGCTATGAAAGCGAAGGCCGGCACTTAACACAATTCAAAAGGAATTTCTTAAGAGCCTGGTGAGAGTATTTTATAACGAACTGGGGGTGACCCAGCCTCGCCCAGATCACCAGCTACTTGTGACCAGCCCTAACAGAGGACGCGCCGGTCGTCATATGACTCTCTTAAGCGCTTGCTTTCCCAAATTAAGCCGGAGTCTTTGTCATTTCCCCTTCTGTGTGAACAGCAGTGAATCATCTGCCTTGTGATGACGAAGGGAGGGGGGGGCGAAAAGATGAAAGTTAGATGGGAAAACACAGGCAGGCATAATGACTAAAGTGTTTAAAATACAGTGGAAAGGGGACGGGGGGGTCAGTGTTTTGTCGTCCTCTAAGCACCACAACGCTGTGTATTCAGAGGATTTTCTCTCGAACAGCGTCAGTGATTTAATCTGAGCCATTACATAAAACATCCCCCTCATTCCTCCGAAAGAACGGAAAAAAACTTAGTCGGTATAGGAAAGAATTCCTCACTTGGCCTCCCTCCTTCTCCTCCTCCCGCTCCTCCTCCTCTCCAGTCGCACCAGTCCGTCTCCCTCCTCCCCGTGTTTAGTTTTTTTCACACCACTGGGTTTCTTTCCACCGTGGCTCTCCCTTACCTCCCCATCTGGTTGTGGTTAGTGTTAAAGTCGCCCCATGTCTCCTTATTTTTCTCTTATTCCCTCCTGCTTTTCTCAGTCTGAACCCCCCTCTCTTTTTCCCCCTTACATCTGCTTCTCTCCTCTGCCACCCCCCACCCCCACAACAGAAACAATAGCACCACCCTCATGCCTTTTTCCACAACTAAACATGTGCAGTTGTCTGGCTTCGTCTACTCGGTTAAAAAAAAACCCAAACTCTTAGTAACAAATGTACGTTTCGCCCATGTTTCATAGTTACATACCAGAATCTTAGCTTACATGTTTCTCAGATTTAACGCTCAGTACATTACTTTTCTCTGGAGAAAACGAGTGGAAATGTCGGCTTCTGAACAGTAACATGATCCTGTCATCTTCTCAGTGAGACACTGAGCCAAAAAACTGCACTGAAGAAAAGTAGAGCCTCTTCTCATATGTTTCCTGCGTGTCACCGTTTCCCTTCAGCTCTCTCTTTGCCCATAACCGAATGGTTTATACTTTCAGAAAGTGGATACTTGACTCCTCTTGACTCACTTTCCTAGTCATCGGTCCACAAAATCACTTGCGTCTAAGTAAGGACAGCACCAACACTTGAGCAAGTTTCCAAGGAAGTGTCTTTGCTGTCAGTTCCCAGAAGAGATGCTGCCCCACCGACGCAGGTTGCTGACGACGCACAGTTACGTCAGTCCTGCATGGTTGTTGCACACATGCAGTTTCCCGTAGCACGGGCAACAAAGGCTTCTGAGTCAGACTGTGTTTGGGGGCTAGG
Source organism: Cololabis saira (assembly GCF_033807715.1). NCBI lineage: Eukaryota > Metazoa > Chordata > Actinopteri > Beloniformes > Belonidae > Cololabis > Cololabis saira. The sequence goes on along the minus strand of NC_084588.1, from coordinate 8,115,185 downwards.
CCTGTGTTGAAAAGATTTATTTTCCAATTCTAAATTGATTCTCGCCTGAAAATAGCTGGGATAGACTCCAGCAGACCCCCGTGACCCTGCAAAGGATAAAGCGGGAATAGATAATGGATGGATGGATGGATAAATCGATTCTCATATTAATTCCTAAAAATCGATTTGTATGTCTAAAGATCGATTTTCTTTCATCATTACGTTACAACTTTTGGTATTTTTTGTTTATGCCCAAAAAAGAAATGTTTTGTTTGACACGAGAATAACTAAGTAAGTTAAGTTTTTAGTTATAATTGCATAAATTGTCTATATTGCAATAGTTTATATACTGTCTTGGGGTTACATTTGCATAAAGTGCTAAAAACCCCCAAAAAATTAAAAACCGAAAAAGACCAAAAATTGAAAAAAAATTTACGGAATGTGTTAAAAAATAAAAGCGATTTCATCCGTCCTCTGAAAGCAGTTCTATCAGCATTCTGGGAGCTGATTGGTCCTTACAGCATCATTAGATGCTGTTTAATCTCAATATAATACTAGTATTAATATGTTGCATAACTACAGTCATATAATTCATGCAACAGCTCCAAAAACAGTTTTAATAACACTAACCCAAAATGATATCTGAATCGAATCGGATCGAATCAAATCGATTCTTGACATTTGAATGGATCCCCAGCCCTGGTGGTGGGTGTTGATAGTTCAAGGGATCTTTCCTTAGATTTACACCATGAACAGCGTTGGGCCCAGAGGGTCCATGTGATCGCTGTCAGACACTTCAACACAGTAAGGGAGAGCTTGGTAAAAATTCCCTCTGAAAACATCCAGAACCAAATGGGATACATCTGTCCAATAACTCTATCTGAAAGCTGGAATAACTGAGACATTCCTGACCTACATCTGAACCCAGTTTAATCAGTGGTTCAGTTCTTGTTTATAGCTTATTGTTGTAAACTGGTTGGTGAAGCCCGCCGTCCTTTCCCCCGAGAAGGTTGTTAAAAAGCACCCAGACGTTCCTCTATTCTTGTCTCCGTCATTGAAATGGCGTGATAAACCTGCTCTCTCCTTTCAGTTTAAAGGTCCACTTCTTCTCACAGCGTTTTGTTTTTCATGTTTTTCATTTGGTACAATTAGGATAAGTAGTTACAGGAATACATTTCTCTTCTTTTGATGTATAGATTACAGGTTTGTCACCCTGTTAGATCCGTGCTACTCCTGTAATGCAAATATTTCATCCGAGTTCTTGGAGGCGAATCCGACTTTATCACCCGTCATTCCTGAAGCAGGTTTTAGACAGAGAGCCATGAGAAAAAGAAAAAACACACATCTGAAGAAGGAAGCACAGAGGGACCTCCCAGGACACATGATGCAAAGATTAGTCCAGCCATTGTAATTGTTGAGAGCATGATACAATCTGCACAAGCAGCACACCGAATGAAACAGGAACAATCTCGCCTGGGAGCCCATTTCCACCCGAAACAAAAAACTGCCCCGACAACAAGTGGACCCACTGCAGAGAAAGTATGACGTGCTCCAGAAAACTGGAACAAATAACCAAGTACAGTAAATGGTGTAAAGGTGACTAGTCTGAGACTGAACCAAGGATCCACTCCTACAGCGCAACACTGGATTTGGCTTCATATTTGGACTCACGGCCTCGTAAATCATTGTTGTCGTGTTGTAAGTCACTTAGGATAAAAGCGTCTGCTAAATGTGATGAATCATAAACCAGCCCAGTCTTTGGTGCGTTTTATTGACCATCGTTCCTCTGAGCAAGGCAGCACCATCTCTGCCTGCTTACCTGCAATACTAGTACCTAGCAATAATAGTGCGTGGTGGGTAATAAAAGGAACCAAATAAAATTTCATTTATTAAAATAAATGAAACAAATGTCTTCTTTCCCTTAACTCTGGTTTGCACGAGCAACGAGTCCAAGGCGTCTGCCTGCCGCGCTCAAAACGTAACCTTTACCGTCCAAGCTGTAAAGGATTGTGGGAAAATCTTTCACCAGCCTTCATCAAATTCTTTTCCAGTGCATCTTCCCTGCTTGAAGTCAGAATTTCCTCACACAGCTGGATTGTTGTTGAGTGTTTGATGATAAAAAGCTATAGTGTAACAGGAAATGTCAGGAAGGAAGGTTTCATTGTGTTCTAAACAATAGTCAGATGGCCGGGGTGAAACGTACATCTGGATAAAGTATCTAGAGGTTCGCTGTGCGGCTGAATATCCTCGGGGAAACTCCACCTGCAAGGCTATTTTCAGCTGCAGATGAACAAACATGAGAGAATTGTGAAAAAGTCATCATCGGTTGGATTTAAAATTTTGATAAATTGCTGCTTGTAACATAAATAGTAAGAATTATAATTGTTTTTGATTTGAAAATGTGTGATTCTCACTCTGGCGATAAGAGAAATGAATTTGAGTGGCTTCAGTTCCGTCTGTGGCAGAGAGTCGACATCTTGTTGCGTATCGGAGATTAAAGAATGCTAACATGAAGCTCGACACAGCTGGGACACCAACTCGGTCTCGTTTTATTTACGCCTGTCCTAAATCTGATCATCAGGGGGTTTCTGGAGCATCGTTTTAACAACAGTTTACAGAAATGAAACCTTGCAGTCCCAGAGGGAACCAGAATACATGAGGAGAGGCACAGTCAGTTGGTTTGAGTGAGAGATGAAATTGAGTCAGTCGTGAAGAGACAAAAAAGAAAAAGGGAAGCCAGGAAAGATTCATCAGTCACCCAGAAGCAGAAAAGCTGCGACTGGTTCTGAAAGCTCTGGACTTTCCTCCCTGTTCTGCTGCTGAAAACTCCAGTAATCCGTATAAATGAGCCCGGAGTCAGAGAAACTGGAGCATGGCCGTCCGGGGCTTTATGTGAAAGGAGCATGGAGGAAATGTGATCTTCCTGACAGACCTCTCACCGCATTCCTCGCATCCCCCATGGAGGTTTCGTGGTGGGTTGGGGTTGTTGGTGTAATTGTCAGTGGGCTTACTGTAAAAGCTGTTGATGAATCTGCATGAATGGTTTACTAGAAGTAGGGCGGGGCCCATCCCAGGGCTGTGCATTCAGCCTCGCTGGAGGCAGCACTGGAATCTCCTGTTCTACTGTACAACTCTTTAAGAATCCAGTCAGATAAATCCACCTCACGTTAAACTGAGGTCATACACAAATGTAATTTTGTAATCACTTAAAGGGAAAGTTTCGGTTTTTTACAACCTGGACCTTATTTATGACATTTTTTATGGTTGTATACTCACCCAGAAAAGTTTGGTGTGATTTGGAGTCCTTCGGAAGATATTAGGAGTTTTTTTGCGAGCCGCTTCTCCGTGTAATGGAGCGCATGAGGGCATAGACGGACGCAGACGATGCAGCATCTAAATAACACATGATTGCCGCGAAACTCTTCATTTCTTTTATGAATCACTAGATCTGCTTCCAGGACCTGTTGTAACATTGTGGCGCTGTCTGTGTATTAAACAAATCCGTTTGTAAACAAGACCTCTGAACTCATGACGTCATCTCTGTGCGCGCACTCTGTCCTCCGTTCAGTGATCTCTTCAGCCGTATACTCTGGCTCAAAACGGTAAGGACGTCCATCATATTCAAAGTCGTCGTCCACAACCTCAGAATTTGACAAATATTCAGACATGTTTCAAATAACTAACAGTAAACTAACAGTAGCGTGAGGTTTCTGTACACGGAGCTGCGTCTGCGATGCGCGCACAGAGATGACGTCATGAGTTCAGAGGTCTTGTTTACAAACGGATTTGTTTAATACACAGACCGCGCCACAATGTTACAACAGGTCCTGGAAGCAGATCTAGTGATTCATAAAAGAAATGAACGAGTTTCGTGGCAATCATGTGTTATTTAGACGCTGCATCGTCTGCGTCCGTCTATGCCCTCATGCGCTCCATTACACGGAGAAGCGGCTCGCAAAAAAACTAATATCTTCCGAAGGACTCCAAATCACACCAAACTTTTCTGGTTGAGTATACAACCATAAAAAATGTCATAAATAAGGTCCAGGTTGTAAAAAACCGAACTTTCCCTTTAACTGTATATCTAGATGCCACTGCCAACTAAAATTCCTCGAAGTTGATCACCAACTGAAATCTAGGAAAGCAGTTTTGGGGGACAGATAATCGTAGTAGCCTAGTCTTGATTCAGTCTCAGGGACCTGGAATGGTTGCTGTTTGTGTCTCTGCCTGTTCTCGTGTCTGTATGTTTGTTTTTTCTCTTACAGATTTCAAAGGCTTGTGTGACCATAGTGCGTTTCCATGTGTTTTTCTCACCCCCACCCCCCCACATAAAAAACAAAACAAAAAAATAAATATATATATATATGTTCAAAAAATATAAAATGATATATTAAAATATATATTATATATTAAAAATGCACATATATGCCTTATGTTATTACTAACTTGATATTAACCATTAATATATGCAAACAAGAAAAAAAAATCAAAAAAATCAGGTACTCCAAACAGTGCCCTTAACTCTACCCTGGGGGGATTAATCCCAAACTAACAAGCAAGCAGTCTTAAGTACCCGATAATGTAATCACAGGAACTCTAATGAACTTGATAGTTGTTGACATCAAACAGCACGTGTTTACCGTTATGAGGACATAACCTGAACTTGACCTCACGACATGCTGGGAAAAAAACAACCCAATAATCATGAGAATACCCAACGTGTTGTAGTTGTTGGGTTTTGCTTGTTTTGAGTGGTGGTGGGCTTGGCTAGGATTGGTGGGAGGCTGGAAGATCATAAGGATTTGACAGATACAGGGTTTCGTAGAGTCACTTGCTGCCGTCCGGCAGCCTGGTTGGTCCAGTCTCTTGCTGAAGCTCTCGAGTTGGAACAGACTGTCACTGCAGGCTGAAGGGTGTCTATGAAGCCCTGCCGAGCAACAGCAAGTTGCTTGAAGCGTGTTCACATTTTAAAAAGTGTAAAGAAAAGAATGAAATAGTTAGCCGAGCTGCAAAGTTGAGTCATAGAGTCCATCAGCTCGTCTCTGTGAGGAAGATGCAGAAGTCCTGATGAATGGTTGCAGATAGAGGGCGTAATGGAAAAGAATACACGGAAGATTAAATAAAGACAAGCAGGAAAAGACATTTAAGTAAATGGATTTTTTGAGAGCATAAATTTCCAAGTGAGAAAATGCATTAGGCAGAAAGGACAGATAGATGGCAGAGAGCCAAGAACTGTGGGACGCTGGACAGCAATATAAGAAATGGAGGGAGCCCTTGCCAAGATATTGATTTATAAATGAGCCATACTTGTGTGGTTCCATGAGTAGAAAGGATGTGGGGGGTGGAGGACTCAAGTACAGCACCAGTTAGTGGTCTGCAATTAAATTATCCCTGAACTGACAAGCAGGAGGAATGATGCTGGGGCTGAACAAGAGCTGCACTTCAGGCTGAGGGGGCAGGAGCCGAGAGAGTAGCCCCGTTCACCCGCACATCTGCACCCACATCTGCACCCGCATCTGTACCCACATCTGTATCTGCACCCTCACAGCTGTACCCACATCTGTATCTGCACCCTCACATCTGTACCCACATCTGCACCAGTATCTGCACCTGCACCCGCAACCTCACATCTGCACCTGCACATCTGTACTTGCATCTGTATCTGCACCCTCATATCTGCACCTGCATCTGCACCTACACCCCCACATCTGCACCTGCACCCCACATCTGCACCCGCAAATCTGCACCCCCACATCTGTACCTGCACTGCACCTGCATCTGCATCTGCACCTGCACATGCACCCCCACATCTGTACCTGCATCTGCACCTGCATCTGCACCTGCACCTGCACCCCCACATCTGCACCCTCAAATCTGCACCCCCACATCTGTACCTGCACCTGCATCTGCACCCCCAAATCTGCACCTGCACCCCACATCTGCACCCTCATATCTAAACCTGCACCCACACATCTGTACCTGCACCTGCATCTGCACCTGCACCCCCACATCTGCACCTGCACCCCACATCTGCACCCTCATATCTAAACCTGCACCCACACATCTGCACTGATGACCTTTATATGAAATCATAGAAGAAAATTTTATTTTTCTGTCTTTTATTTCAAAAGTCTTGACCTAACAACATGTTTCTGTCAGCGACCAGTAAAGTAACTAGTTAGCTGAACCCTCTGATGATAAAATAGACGTGAGACTGATGTTGAAAGGCTAACACTACCTTTTTGCTGTTGATTACTGAATGATGTTTAAAGAAAAACATATTTAAACGCATTGAATAATTGTAAAACAGTAACTATAAACTATAACCTACCAAACTCCTGTTTTACTGTAACACTAATCAGCATCATCTGGCAATATTATGTTTCTTTTTCATTATTAACACGTTAATAAACAAAGGGTGTGTGTGTGTGTGTGTGTGTGTGTGTGTGTGTGTGTGTGTGTGTGTGTGTGTGTGTGTGTGTGTGTGTGTGTGTGTGTGTGTGTGTGTGTGTGTGTGTGTGTGTGTGTGTGTGTGTGTGTGTGTGTGTGTGTGTGTGTGTGTGTGTGTGTGTGTGTGTGTGTGTGTGTGTGTGTGAGAGAGAACAAAGACATGAGTCGTCGTCGTGCCAGACGAGACGTCATCCTGTACATAAACCCTCCTCCGTTGTTCTCATTGAACTTGGTCTTTCCAACTATAGGTTCATTTTCCAAAAGAGAACATTATTACAGCCCCAAACACTGGATAGGGTGGAAAAAAATTAAGATAAGACTTTTATTTATCCGATTTGTGGGAAATATGCTTGTTGCATCAGCAGTAAAATCAAATAAACAAAAGTAGGATCAAAATATGCAAAAATAGAGCAAAAGATATGAGATCTGAGCAGGAAGATGTGAAATCAGCTAGTTTATTTGTTTTAAAAAGCTTCCCATCTACTGCTCGTGGCCTGAAAGAAGAAGACTATAAAGCAGAATAAGAACGGAGTCTGCCAGGACCGTGTCTGCAGCCGTGAACAAAGAGCTGCCATCCCCTTCATTAATGCGGTCAAAAACACACATCTGCATGTCATCCTGTAAACCAGCAGAGGCAGGTCTGGGGTTGAGGTGCGAGTTAAAAGCCCTGCAGCCTTCAGAAAGCAGGATGGCTTTTTCATTCCCTACCATCTTTCATAACCACAGCTCCAATGTTTTGGTGTGGTGTTTGCACCCTGAGCGACCGGCTGCTTGGCAGCTCCACAGGAACCGGGCTTCCTACTTCATTATTTACGGCATTCATGCACTCAAACCACAACGTTTTCAGCGTTACTAGGCCTAACAAACGTCACAGGCTATGCTTTATACTTTGAGAGAAGGCTCGGTGAGACGTGTGAGACAGGGAAGGGACGTGGTCCATGCTAGCGCTGTCTGAGATGTTGGTGCCGGAGACGAGAGGTTTACAGAGTTGTTGTGATTCACGCTGCAACCCTTCACTTTCCATCACGTCACTGAACATATTAAAGTCTATGCAGAATAAGACACTGAAGGGAAATGGGGGAACGGTGAAAGTAAAGTGTTTTCCTGACTCCCGTTATACTGGCTGAAAAGCCAGGTGGCTCCACCTGCTGTCTATCCGGCGTCATTGCATCAAAGGGCTTCCAGAAAAGAGTCAACGCTAAATTTCTTTTCCTTTTTTTTCCCAACCAAACTTATTGAAAGTTTCTGGGAGTCTTTCCTGTGCAGAATAGTTCAGCGTGACATGTCTGCTGCACATATTTGAGTGTGTCCTGCTCCCCCGTCTGTTGCAGGTGTCCACATCCTGATTGCAGTCGGCTCCGTCATGATGGTGGTCGGGTTCCTCGGATGCTACGGCGCCATTCAGGAGTCTCAGTGCTTGCTAGGAACCGTGAGTTGCACACTTTAAGCACCTCTGTGGGGGTTTAGACCTCCAGTTGAGGGGGGGGGGCCTTATCATGCATGAATGATTAGAAATGTTAATGATTTTCGTAAACAGTCTGTTACTTTTACGTTTCGGAATGACTGTAACCTTAATGTGAGTGTCAAAAGGAGCACTGGTCTTATTTGACAGAAATCTAAAGCATATTTTGTAGTAGAATTTCCTTCTTTTTTTTTTTACTTTTTTCTTTTCTATGTTTCTTTTTTCTTTTTCTTTACTACCTCTTTAGGTTTGCTTTTAATTTTTGTCATGTATTGTATATTATGTGTCATAGCCCAGGAAGAATAGCTGCAGTTTTGCTGCAGCTAATGGGGATCCAAACAAAACTATAAACTATAAACTTCTGTCATTTTTTCCAAGTTGCTGCTGATGCACATCTATCAAGATTATGCTTTTTTACACATTAATAATGATGAGCACAAGCTGATTTTTTTGTTTTGTTTTTACCTCTCGAGTATATTTGACAGATTCAAAAGCTTAATCCTCTAAAAAAGTTTAACAATTGTTCAGAGTTTTGTTTAACATGTTTTCAGTTTCATTCATGCCCACCGGGGTAGAAATATATGTATTTGAATGTCCTTGTATTGTTTTATTCAGCAGTTTGAAGGGATGCAGATACAGTAAAGTAGCTGTTAACTGTAGTGACTGTTATACGTGAGCCAGACGAGGATTGTCCACACGGGCCCCTCTCACGTTGCAGCTCTCGGTAATAGTGAAGCTCCAGTGAAATCCTCAATGGGCCTTAAATCCTGTTTCTTCTCTGTTGTGCAGTTCTTCGCCTGCCTGGTGATCCTGTTTGCCTGTGAAGTCGCAGCTGGGATCTGGGGTTACATGCACAAAGACACTGTAAGCCTGCAAGCAAATGTCACATGTTGAAATCTCATGCATCCTTGATCCCTCAAGACCAGGAGTATGTCAGCAGGTCGATGTAGCAGCATGAGACCATGCCGATTAGAATCCCCTCTGACATAGATTAAAGACGTGGTGGATCACACCGGGAGACAGGAGTCTCAATCAGATCAGATACTTTTACTAACACACTCACCACTCTCAGTTTTAGCATTATTGTTCTGTTCTTAGTCGCTATTGCATTCTGTTTGCATTTCTTTGCCTTTTTTTCAAAGTAAACACAAGAACTATCAGGCAGAATCTTCAACTTCATGTTGGTCTGAAGCTGGAAGGCAGAATCTTGCATCTCATCAGTATGGTCTTGTTGCTCTCCCAGGTTTCAAAGGAGATGATTGCCTTCTATGATAATGTGTACGACCAGGCCATGACAGAAACGCTCACCAACCAGGACCGCAAGACGGCTATAGCCAACGTCCTCAAGGTCTTCCACGAGACGGTAATTCTCTTCCCTTTGGCCGTTAAGAAAGTCTGTTTGAGTTGAACTGTACGACCGTGTAAAGCAAGCTAAGTCTCTTTTATTTATTGAAGTTTTAGCAGAACAAAACATAAGGAACATAAGGGGGGGGGGTTGATTCAAATGTCAAGAATCGATTAGATTCCGATTCTTAAGATTCAGAATCGATTATCAAGATTTGATTCGATTTAATTTGATTCCGATATTGTTTTTGGTTAATGTTATTAAAACTGTTTTTTGAGCTGTTTCCATTTTCGGTCTATTTTGGATTTTGAGAATTTGGTTTTCAGCATTTTATGCAAATGTAACTCCAAGACAGTATATGAAGTAATGAAATATAGACAATTTATGCAATTATAACTGAAACTTTTAATGTTTTCATACCTTTAAACATATTTAAAGGCAAAAACATGGCACCAGTTATTCTCGTGTCCAACAAAACATTCCTTTTTTTGGCATAAACAAAAATATACCAAAAGTTGTAATGTAATGATGAAAAAAAATCTATCTTTAGACATACGAATTGATTTTTAGGAATTAATATGAGAATCGATTTAGAATCCGAAAATCAATTTTTTTCAACACAGGCCTAAACATAAGTGCCTTTGACAAACCGAACAGGCCATGTTGAGAAGGAAACTCTGTCTACAAGGTGAACGTGTGGTTCTTGTGTTTCAGCTCAACTGCTGTGGGAAAGGTCTGGGGACGTCGTTTTTCACGCAGCTGTCGGACCGGCTGGGGGTGACCAACGTCTGCCCCAGCCAGCAGTACTCGATCGTAAGTCACCACCAAGAATACATGACCTCAAGAACTGTCGTGAAAATAATCAGTTATATTTCACAGTGTCCTTCTTTCTTTCCTTTCTTTACTGATACATTTGAACTCTTTGTGAGAACCAAAGGAACAGGGATGTAGGGTAAAGTGTCAACGGCAGCTATTGGCTCGTAGACGGGCGTGTTGCAAGTGTTGTATCACAGGATGAAGGCAACCACATGGAAGATGGAAATGTCATATTCACTAAACGCGACCTCTTCCTCTGACGGCCCACCGGTGCTGAGACACAGCCCTCACTGTGTAGGATGATAAATAAAAGCTCTCAGCTGACCGCAGAGGTCTGAATATCTCATAACGCTCCCCTAATCACAGATGCAGAACATTAAATGCTCTGCTAACCAATGATTTCAATCATACTGAGAAAACAATGATCTGATTAAGAAGAGACATGACTTTTCTGATGTCTTGCTGTAACATGCTAACAGCTCCTACTTGAAGCACATCGTATAGAGAGTATGCATTGACGTCACTTCCCCACTGGACCAGCCCCCTTACTCACACTGAGTGGCCAAAACAGCTGCAACTAGTGGAGAAGACGGGATAACAGATGATTATTGGCTTAAATTAAAGTCAGTTGGACTTGACAGTGACCCGTAAAGTTACCAAGAACCAGTGGTCCATGGACATTAATATTTGGTACAGTTACCAAGAACCAGTGGTCCATGGACATTAATATTTGGTACAGTTACCAAGAACCAGTGGTCCATGGACATTAATATTTGGTACAGTTACCAAGAACCAGTGGTCCATGGACATTAATATTTGGTACAGTTACCAAGAACCAGTGGTCCACGGACATTAATATTTGGCCACAAATCCAGTTTCCTGATATTTATATGTACTTAATTTCTACACCGGGGAAATACACGAAGCAAAGCTTGAAGGCATACAAAAGTCTTGATGCTTGGTCCGACTTCAAGGCAGGATTTGTTGTAGAAATTAAAGTGATGAGGACACCGAACTTTATGATTTGACCGTTTAACGTTAACTACCCAAAAATCCAACATTACCTGATACAAAATGGGAACCGCAAATCCACGTTTCGGTGCCTGGAATCCAGTTGTTTCTGTGAATTGCAGCGATCCATTTGTCTCTGTTAAGCTTATTTGACGGCAGTCTGTAAATAGATAACTCTGATTTCTTGCTAAATCTATGAGTACAGTCGATCGCAAAAAATGCTCTTTCCCATTGTAGATGTTTTCCAGTTGCTCAAACTGAAAGTTTACGCTGCCACTCAGTCTTTCTGGCACTCAGTGGGCGTAACCCACTGTGAAGTCGCTTCTGTGACGTCATGTGCATTCCCTCTATACGTGTCCTCAAGCCCAGACTCAGCTGTGTCTCTCTGGACTGGACAGTCCCCCCTGATTGATGGGTGTAAATGTGATGAAGGTCTGTGGCGTCAGCCTGAATTTATGTGATTGGAGCTGATAACAGGCCGTTATGGCTGCACAGGAACCTGATTTTAAGTTCTTGGCAGCTCTTTGACATTCTTGAAATGACTCGGGTCCAGTCGGAGTCCAGACTGCCAGGGTCGTCTCTGACTCGGCCGTTTTTCTCTGAGGCCTTTACAGCCTCCGGGAAGAAGTTGACATCACTCCAAGTGGAGTCGGAGCGTTAAAGCTTAGTCATTTAAATCACACTCCTCACGTTTGTTTAAAAATGACACTGAAAAATAGTTTTAACAAGAACAAATGGATGTGTTTGATAATAACTCAGTCTGAACAGCGTTGACACCTAGATGCTCGGCCAGGGAGGTGAAGTAAATGCTGAGTTATTCTTTGAGATGTTCTGATGGGTTTTGTCTTGTTCTTGTTTCTGTCCGACAGAGCTGCCACAGCCGGATCAGTGAACTGTTCTCAGATAAGATTTACCTGATTGGCATCGCTGCTCTGATCGTTGCAGTCATCATGGTGAGCCCTTGACACGCCACACAGACGTGCTCTTTATTTCCTCTTGAGTGAATGTGGAGTGGTGTAGCTGGACATGTTTGGAGGGGGACGGAGCCAAACTGGGTCGAAGTAATAAACAAGTACACAAATGAGCCAACAAGCAGCTGGAGGCGTGTTGAGATCTCCCGGAGCTCCTCGGGGTGTTGTGTTGGTCGCCTGGCAACAACTGAGCCGGTGATGCTAACGTGGCAGATGACTCAGACGAAGCCTCGCCACGGCACCAGCCGCTGCCAGCAAGCAGGGCTGTAATCTCCGTCGGCATAAAGTAAGGAGCTGTTTGTGGAGCCAAACGTCCCGGTTTATCCGCATCAGCGCTCAGAGTTCTGCCACATGACGTGACAGTAATCTCACAATCTCCATGGAAGAGAAGAAGCTTCACCCTTTTCCTCCTTATCTGTTTTATTCCTGCTGAACTTAGTCAAAGTTTCCACCTCAACACGTCTCAGTCCACATCCCCCGGGTGTAAACCTTCAGCAGTGATTATCACAATAGTTTTGATGAGATGGATAAATGAGAGCAGGAGTTGAGCGAGGGAGGAGCGCAGGCTGCCGCCAGCGTAGTGACGCTCAGCATCACCTCAGGCCACGTTTACACATAGCCGGGTATTTACAAAAACAGATATTTCCCCCTCTACGTTTTTAAAAATACCATCATTTACATGAACCTGCATAAATAGCTGTTAAGGTGCTATGAGCAGCCAAACCTACAGGGGGCAGTGTAACGAGAAGATAAAGTCATGCTAGCCAATCAGAATCCTGGAAAAAACATCAACAAATTACACGAGTAACTACGGCGGCCAAACAAATTGTCGCAAACATGACGCTGGTGATGTTTCTGTTGCATAATGTGACGTTCTGAAGCCTAAATGTCCGTTTCCCTCCGTTTACAAGCAAACGTGAAGATGGAGTTTTTGCAAATCTCCCCTTTGGCTAGAGTTTTCAGAAATGATCGTTTTTGGTGACTTTGAGCTTCGTTTTCATGTAAACGAATGGCCAAAACGCATGAAAACACCACCGTTTTTTGCTAGGTGTAAATGGGGCCTCAGATATGTAAATAAACACCACGTTTGTTCAGCTCTACCGGTCACCTGGAAGAAGACAAGAACACAACAGGATACTTGAATTTAAATGGTATGATCGCTTCTAAAGCAAGGTGGCTTGGTGGTTAGCACTGTTGCCTCACAGCAAGAAGGTTCCTGGTTCCACTCCCTGGCCCTGCGGGGTCTTTCTGTGTGGAGTTTGCATGTTCTCCCCGTGCTTGCGTGGGTTCCCTCCGGTTACTCCGGCTTCCTCCCACAGTCCAAAAACATGCGTAGTAGGTTAATTGAAGATTCTAAGTTGCCCGTAGGTGTGTGTGTGTCTGGTTGTCCGTACAGTAATCCCTGGTTTTTCACGGGGGTTACGTTCCAAAAAGAACCCGTGATAAGTGAAATGAAAAATGATTATGAAAAAAAATACAATAAGTACAGTAGGACAAATTGTGACTGGTGCGTATATCACTGCTCTTCTCTGACTGCTGGTGCATCCTGACTCGCCACCCGTGGGTGGATGGATGGGTGGGTGGGTGGATGGATGGATGGATGGATGGATGGATGGATGATGGATGGATGGATGGAGTGAATCATGTCTAACCCCCTCTCCTGTTCTCCTCCCCAGATCTTTGAGATGATCTTCAGCATGGTGTTGTGCTGCGGGATCCGCAACAGCCCCGTGTACTAAAACCAGCCGCTCAAAGTGATGGAAGAATGGCCACACAGTCACATCTCTTTACTTTTCTTTTATACCCAGGAAATATCACGTGTAGTGCTTGCTGGATTTAGTCAGCTCTTTAAGACAATGTAAACCGTCCTCCATTCAAACTTTCTTACACTGTTGATTATTATGTTATTGTATTTTAGTTGCAGATGCTGTCACTTGTATCACGTCAGCACCTCTTTTGTTGTTTTTTTGACATGATATGTAGATATCATTGTGTCACTCGTCAGTTACACGCCCCACCGAGGTGCCGTCATCTCTGAGTGACTTTTGTTGGGTTTTTGCTGCCTCTTTGTCTAAAAACATGCTCTTACATTCTCTGTTTAATGGGTTTTATTTCACTGTTTTATGTATAAACTGTATATAAATATATGTGGACAGAGCTTTACGTCTGCCTGAGCATGGATATTGTATTACATGAGACCCGTCTGCGGTATTTCCTGCGCTCTGCTTGTCTTGCTACCAGATGGCGGTGTGTGTGACGGCAGCGGCGATGCCTCGGCCAGCGGCGATGCCTCGGCCAGCAGCGATGCCTCGGCCAGCAGCAATGCCTGGGCCAGCGGGGCAGGGGTGTATCCCAGAGAGCAGGCTGACATCAGTCACACCGGCTTTTTCCATGAGCTTTCTGCCCCCAGGGACTCAAACACTGGCTCCGTTACCACGGTAACTGATTCCGTGCAGCTTCTCCCTCAGTCTTTCCCTCATTTGAGGCTGAAATCATTCACGTCGCCTTAATATCATGGAAGTGCTCCCTTTTTTTTTTTGGAGCTGAGCCGTCATTTGTCTTAACACCATTCTCAGATCTCAGATAACTCCGCGTGATCACAGCCGACCGTCCGTGACGCTCTTTTGTTTGTTGTTTCTGGAGTTTCGTGTGTGACATCGGTGCCCAAGAACGCAGAAAGAAGCTCCAATCCGTCGTCTCAGCGGCTGCTGCAAGCAAGGCTCGATTGATTGATTGATCGCTGGCCGCTTGTAGCCGTTAAACACACTTAAGATGACCGATTAGCTGGAACTGGAGCGGGGTTAAAGTCAGATGCGGTCTGGAATGGGTCCCTCACTCCTGGCTCCGTGCGGTCACCGTTTGCTCCGTTGGTCTCACCCCGTTGACCTCTGTGCATGTGCCTGTGGAGGCCAAGTGTTTAACGTGTTGGTTATCTATGCATCCATGTGTTTTCCCCAACAAATGTGTGAAGCTTGATTGTCCTGATTGTCCCTGGTCGGTCAGGGTTTTTGGGATTCCCAGTTAAATGTAACAGCAGGCGGAGCCCTGATGTATGAATCTGGGTTTCTTTGAATGATGGAGTCCATTCCTGTTGTTTCCAACGTCCTCGTGTCATGGCCATCGTCCCGGCCCTCCAGCGCCTGTCGAGGGCCACAGAAGCCAGACTGGTCTGAACGGCCCGGTACAGCCGTCCGTCTAACTCCTGTAACATCTGCATAGTTTCCTTAGATGCAGCTCTGGCTCCTACGAACACAGTGATGGCGAGTTTACGTCCAGTCGTGTTTTTATTCCCCCGTCTGTGTGATGTCCAGTTGTTCTCAGCGTACACACTGCACTAGCACAGCCCTCCAGCCCTCCAGCCCCCACCCCGGACTCAGAAACCCCTTCATGCCAAATAATAGCATCATTGTAACTCCCACATAATATAATCTTAGCTTTTAAACTTTTGCCTTGTTAGCAGTTCACACTTGAGCTGAGAAGAGGTCCGAGTGTGTCATACAGCTCTAATGTATTGTACTAATGAAAATAATGAAGGTTGTAGAAAAAACGTATGCCTTTTTTCTCTTTGTATTGTGATATCTCTGTCTGGTACGTCAAGCAAGTCTGGAGAGGGGGGCAGATTTTGTGGCAGCGTCAACAGAGGAGGACGGGGGTCAAACTTGATCACGTTGGCCAATTTGTCCATGGCTCAGGTGGTGAAATGTTACTGCTCCTATGAAAAGATGAAGGCACTTAGTCCTCCGACCCGACTGCCACATTAACACCAACCCCTCTCTACCCTTGTAGACTTCGGTTTGCCCAAATATAAAGGGATTAAATGTATTTTACAAATAATCAATGGTCCTGTCTTTTCTTCTGGAGTTACTCGTCAGCGTCACACGGAGGCTTGTTTCTACACTTTAGAAGAAAAGAGAGGAAGAAAGAAAATCTTGGAGCAACATTTTACAACAATGTACAGAGCCGGTGTAACTGTTGATATAGATGTTACTTTAAAGTGTTGAGTGTTTTATTGTTAATTATCATTAAGACTCATGTTATTTTACTATGTGCAAAATACTGGGTTTTCAGCGTGTTGAGAAAACATCCCTGTTTTTCCCCTGCTGGCTCTCTGACGTCACAGAGGGCGGGGTTTCCTCGGGTCGCCCTGCTGCTCAGGACAGATGTTTGAGTGTTGAGTAGTTTCCATGCTTTTTGCATTAATTTCTAAGAACTCTGGAGAGTTTGTGGCTTTGGCTCAAGGGCGTAGGTTTGCATAAGGACGGTAGGGACATAACACTACCAACTTTTCAGGGGGCTCAAATTGTCCCCACCAACTTTTAAGCAACCTTATTTGCATTATATAATGAGTTCAGATATATAGGTAATTTAGATTGTCTTCCCAAATGTTGAATTATTTTCATTATGTTCAGACTTATATTTACCCCTTTTCACTTGCTGAATTTGCCGGTCCATTTTTTTTTCCTCAAACGCACGTTTGATTGGCTGATGGTCTTAGACAAATGTTTATTTTTCGCATTCTGGATAGTTAAGAGATTATTAATAAGTACAATTAATACATTTATTGTGTATGTTAATATAATTTAAGTTATGTTCAAATATTGCAATTTAAATTGCTAATAAAATCCTGGAATATTCTGGAAGTTTTCAAAATGTTTCTTTAGTAGTTTTTGAAAACAAAGGTTAGAATCGAAACGTGTATCAGGTGAACCAATACACATGAAAGTTAGTATAAGTCAATACAGATTTATTTTGCATTGATCATTTAGCCTATCAATTAATTAGGTTCATATTTGTGACAAATGTAGCCCTGACCCCCGTTCACCCAATCTGTTTGGTCCTATTAATGTCCCGTCCCCAGCAAAAAGTGTTCATGCAGGTTATGCTGTTATATCTTCCCTACCAATGTTGAGACCAAACCTACGCCCTTGCTTTGGCTGCTATGTTTGTTCCTCTGGACCTGCACTGGAGCTAACTGGTCATTACCTGCAACGTTTTATGTGTAAATGTGTTTATGTGTTTATGTAAAACAAAGATGTTAAAGAAGACTACAGTATTTGTTTTGTTGTTATTAGGTGACCAAATAATTTGGTCATTCAGGTGATCAGTGTTTTTTACAGAGACAGAAGAACTTTGAGGAAAATTAAAGGGATGGAAGAACATCCTTTCAGCTGCCTTCATAACATACCTGTCAAGTTTTGGAATTAAAAATACGAGAAATGTTCCGCCTATCGAGGTCCAGTATCTTACATTATAAGACAGATTTACGAGAAATGTCAACCACTTACACACTACAATTATGGGCTCTGAATCTGATCGGCCGACCTTTGTTGATTATGAAATGCTGTGGACATTCCTATGTAAGTAATTCCCATAATAGAGCCTAAATAAAAACACAAAAAGTGAATTAAAGCACATTTATTTATTTTTAATATTTTCAGTTTATATACATATTGATTGTGTTCAAGTGAAACATTTACATTTTATTTTAATTTGTCATTTTCACTCATGTGGCTCTTTGGTATTCACTGACTGACATTGTTCCTTCCCCCTGTTAGAGAAACTAAAATCGCAGTTACACGTCTTTGAGAGTGGTTAACTGAGCCCCATCCTGCTCCTCTTTAGAAAAATTAATTTGGTTTCCTTTTTTTAGAGATATTTACACGAAGTTACGATTTTTTGAGGCAGAAATATTTTTTCTATCTTTACATCTATCCATCTCTCTGATTTGTTCCGAGTTTGTTCCCGTTGTTGCCATTAACCTCGCGAGAGCTGCCACCCAGGCTACAGCAAGGGGCAGTTATAGCGAGATTAGTGACAATTCACTTTACTGTTTGAATATTATTATATTATAAAACGGGAAATTTATGAGAAAATACTAATATGGGAGGACGTCAGGAAAGAGGGGTAAAATACGGTAGTTTCCCAGCCAAAACGGGAGACTTGGCAGGTATGCTTCAGAGGTGTCTTATCCGAATATATATATAGTTAACTTTTTAACATCATACATACTTTTGTTTTTCTGTTTCAAAGATGCTTTTTTAGCTGTTGAGTGTGAAGTTCCAGTAAACCAACTGTGTTGCAGGTACATTAAGGCTCAACTTCCTTAATTGCATGCTTGAATTTCTTGGGTATGTTTGTTTTACACACTTTCCATTAAACATTACACATGGCTGCTTTGACTTCACACCGTAACCTGTGAGGAAGTGATTACCAGCCCTGGACTAGCCGGACTCCTCAGTGTCTGGTTATTAGTTCTGTGCACAACCTGAAGCTGCAGATGTTTTACAGCCGTCCTCCCTGTGGGGAAGAGAAACATGGACACCGGGATTATCGGTATTATGTTATAATGCAGCGGACCAAACTTTTAGGCAGGATGTCGTTCCTGTTTCCAACTTGCAATCAATCGTGCAGCTTTTCTTTTATCTAACCAAGAGACTGAAAACATCCCGAGCAGAGGAAAGGGATTTATAGCTGTCTTGTTTGTTTGCAATGCTTTGTGGAGGAATGTTTTATTGATAAGTAGAATTATTGAATGTAAGTAGTAAGTTGTTTCTGTATGTGGTTCTGGCTGGAACACGTGTGGCAGGTTTGGAGTTGTTCAGGTCTTTTCCAAAAATGTTTATAACGTGTTTTCACAGTTTTGAGTTTGTCAGTTTCTGTATACGTCTTGTTTTATTTTGAAACCCCATCTCCTTGTGTTTCAGATATGTCTTGATTTCCCTGGTTCCCATCTGCACTGATTGTCTGCACCTGTGTCTCGTTAAGCCTTCTGTCTGTTCTTTCTACTCTCCATGTGTTGGCTCAAGTTTCTGATCTTTTTCATCTTTAAGCTCTTGTGTTTTTGAAATCCTGCTCAGCAGCACTTTGGTTTTTGTTTATTTTTCAATAAATCATGTTTTTCTGGACTCCTGCAGTGCAAAAACTCAATCTTAACAAGATTTGTCTTATTTCTAGTTAAAATGTCTAATTTTTAGTAAAAAAAAATCTCATTACACTTAAAACAAGACTCATCACTGGAAAAAACAACAATTTTCACCTGTTTCAAGTAGATTTTCACTTAAAATAAGTAGAAAAATCTGCCAGTGGAACAAGATTTTTTTGCTTGTAATAAGAAGATAAATCTTGTCCCACTGGCAGATTTTTCTACTTATTTCAAGTGAAAATGTACTTGAAACAGGTGAAAATTGTCAAATAAGTGATTTTTCTGGTAATGACTCCTGTTTTAAGTGTAATGAGATTTGACTTAAAAAATTGACATTTTAACTAGAAACAAGACAAATATTCTTGTTAAGATTTTGAGTTTTTGCAGTGATCCATGTTACTTATCCTGTGAAGGACAGAGTCATATTGATAAGTTCAGAAAAGTGTTTTTTATTGTTGTGTTTTGATGTATTTGATGTAAGTCCAGTGGATATTTAAAGCTTACAGAAGGCTGCATTTAACTGCTGCTATGTCATTCCTGCAGTATTTCTGCAGGTGTTTTGGTCACTGCTATTATTTGTAATATATTATATTATTTGTAATCAGCACAAATTATCTTTCCCCATATGATAAAATCCACCATCCCCCCTGATTCTTTTTTACAACTCGAGTACTGAATATAGAGTATAATAAAGGTGTACAAATGTTGGTGCGGTTTTTGTATTTAGGTTCCTGTTTAATTTTGAAAACCTTCTGTGTTGTCTTGACTTCCCTTGTTCCATCTGTCCTGATTGTTTGCACCTGTGTCTCATCAAGTCCTCTGTATTTCTTGTTGTGTCTTTTCCTTGCTCCCTGCAGGTCTGTACTGTACACATCCTCAGGTTTTTAAGTTTAGGCTCTTATTTTGTATCCTGCTCCACAGTGGGGTTTTTCTTTTCTTTTTTTTTTTTTTACCTCCTGCCACCTCTGTCTCCTCATCTGGGTCCTACATACTCCGGCCCGGACAGAACGGATCCCCCAGCATGGACCCGGCAGGAGTGAGGATTACCCTTTCTGAGTACTTTTGCAGATGATCCAACCGTGATCCAGTTCCCGCCAGCGAGTTCAGAGATGGGATCAGATCTTTACTCTGGTGTAATTCCTGATCCTGAGCAAGCACGCAGAGACAAAAACTCATTCATATTTAGAAAAAACCTCCAGCAGAACCAGCGGACGGCCGTCTGCCTCGACGGTCTGACGGGGGTCTGACGGGGGTCTGACCAACAAACACAGACAGATTAATCCAGGAAACTCTGCCAAGGAGACACAAAATAATCATGTTCATTATAGTAATAATTATATTTTAATACAGGAAGAGAAAGCAGAGCCAGTGCATCCTGGGAGGTCACTAGCAGCACGACGACAGCAACAGTTCAATTCAGTTTTATTTACATACCGTCTATTACAACAGAAGTTGTCTCTAGGCGCTTTCCAGAAACCAGAACATGACCCCCGAGCAATTATTACATAAACATTACATAAACAGTGGCAAGAAAAACTCCCCGTCAGGAGGGAAGAAACCTGGACCAGGACCTGGATCATAAGGGGGGACCCTCCTACCGAAGGCCAACAAACTACAAGAACGGGGCACCCTAACTATAAACTTTATCAGAGAGGAAAGATTTAAGGCTAATCTTAAAGTATCATAAAGTGTTGACATGTTTGGCTTCAGTGAGGTTACATACAGTGGGGAGAACAAGTATTTGATACACTGCCGATTTTGCAGGTTTTCCCACTTGAAAAGCATGTAGAAGTCTGTAATTTTTATCATAGGTACTCTTCAACTGTGAGTGATGGAATCTAAAAAAAAATCCAGAAAATCACATTGTATGATTTTTAAGTAATTAATTTGCATTTTATTGCATGACATAAGTATTTGATACATCAGAAAAACAGAACTTAATATTTGGTACAGAAACCTTTGTTTGCAATTACAGAGATCAGACGTTTCCTGTAGTTCTTGACCAGGTTTGCACACACTGCAGCAGGGATTTTGGCCCACTCCTCCATACAGATCTTCTCCAGATCCTTCAGGTTTTGGGGCTGTCGCTGGGCAATACGGACTTTCAGCTCCCTCCAAAGATTTTCTATTGGGTTCAGGTCTGGAGACTGGCTAGGCCACTCCAGGACCTTGAAATGCTTCTTAGGGGCCACTCCTTAGTTGCCCTGGCTGTGTGTTTCGGGTCGTTGTCATGCTGGAAGACCCAGCCACGACCCATCTTCAATGCTCTTACTGAGGGAAGGAGGTTGTTGGCCAAGATCTCGCGATACATGGCCCCATCCATCCTCCCCTCAATACGGTGCAGTCGCCCTGTCCCTTTGCAGAAAAGCATCCCCAAAGAATGATGTTTCCACCTCCATGCTTCACGGTTGGGATGGTGTTCTTGGGGTTGTACGCATCCTTCTTCTTCCTCCAAACACGGCGAATGGAGTTTAGACCAAAAAGCTCTATTTTAATCTCATCAGACCACATGACCTTCTCCCATTCCTCCTCTGGATCATCCAGATGGTCATTGGCAAACTTCAGACGGGCCTTGACATGCACTGGCTTGAGCAGCGGGACCTTGCGTGCGCTGCAGGATTTTAATCCATGACGGCGTAGTGTGTTACTAATGGTTTTCTTTGAGACTGTGGTCCCAGCTCTCTTCAGGTCATTGACCAGGTCCTGCCGTGTAGTTCTGGGCTGATCCCTCACCTTCCTCATGATCATTGATGCCCCACGAGGTGATATTTTGCATGGAGCCCCAGACCGAGGGAGATTGACCGTCATCTTGAACTTCTTCCATTTTCTAATGATTTCGCCAACAGTTGTTGCCTTCTCACCAAGCTGCTTGCCTATTGTCCTGTAGCCCATCCCAGCCTTGTGCAGGTCTACAAGGTCAAGGTACAGGTCTTTATCCCTGATGTATTACACAGCTCTCTGGTCTTGGCCATTGTGGAGAGGTTGGAGTTTGTTTGATTGAGTGTGTGGACAGGTGTCTTTTATACAGGTAACGAGTTCAAACAGGTGCAGTTAATACAGGTAATGAGTGGAGAACAGGAGGGCTTCTTAAAGAAGAACTAACAGGTCTGTGAGAGCCGGAAGTCTTACTGGTTGACAGGTGATCAAATACTTATGTCATGCAATAAAATGCAAATTAATTACTTAAAACTCATACAATGTGATTTTCTGGATTTTTTTTGTAGATTCTGTCACTCACA
This sequence comes from Cololabis saira, assembly GCF_033807715.1. Lineage (NCBI taxonomy): Eukaryota > Metazoa > Chordata > Actinopteri > Beloniformes > Belonidae > Cololabis > Cololabis saira. The sequence continues at coordinate 8,092,990 of NC_084588.1, read as the reverse complement.
GTTGAAGAGTACCTATGATAAAAATTACAGACTTCTACATGCTTTGCAAGTGGGAAAACCTGCAAAATCGGCAGTGTATCAAATACTTGTTCTCCCCACTGTAAATAATCACAGGTAATAAATGGGACACGCCTGTTTATATATATATATAGTTATTGAACAACCCTTCATTGTTTTAGATTTAATGAAAAATATAATTTGTCTCTTGACTGAACGACGTCCAAACCGGCAAAAAAAACAAAAAAAAAACTACTGTCAAAATATGATGGACTTGATTTTTCCACCCCTTCAATCTGTACAGTTTTCATAGTCAATATTTATAAAAAGCTATATCTCTCTCAAGGCAGGCGTTGCAGTTTTGCAACAGCTACATTTTAATTAACTTATTACTCCACATCCATACTTCATGAGCCTTTTTTTACTCAGAAGTACAACTGCAGGACTTAGTTGTGCATTAGCAACAAACTGTTTCTCACTAGCCCACCAGATGACACTGCTGTGTCCGTTCCAAGATGTCTGCCTCCTTGGTGTCACTGACACAAATTTTGTAAGTATTTCATGTAAGTATCAATACCAACCTCCATAAATTTGAAACCAATACTGCATAATATGAATTATGAGTATATATAAATATAGTACATGCCAATTAGAAAGTTTTATCTCCCCTGGGTTACTCCCCAGGGCAGCTCAATTTTGACCGGACAGGTACCAATGGAAGCCACATGCTTCATCTACTAGTTTGCCTGTATCTTTTCTTTTTTTTTTTTGTTCTATGAACAAATTTTTTATTGTTTTTCAACAAAGACACAGAACATACAATTTGCCATCGTGTCAATTGCAGAAATAGATAAAATAAAATAAAACAAAATACAGTATTGCCATCCATCAATTCTTCCAGCCGACCGCCCCCTATACACCCTCACAGCACATATAGGTACCCCTCCCCAAATTGCTCCGCGTACACACAGATTACACCCATTAATGTATTCACAGTCATATCAGTATCCTATGCAGTAAGCAGTGATAAATCAAACTGATTAAAAACAAAACCATATGGTAGTGTGAAAATGCCACACTGCAAACAAGGACACTTAAGGATTCCTCTCAGGTGGGCGTGACCATTGTAAGGAAGACTGGCCCCTCTTCAATAGCTGAGTCAATTCGTCAGGTAGGTAGTTAAGCAGAGGAGCCCACATTTCATTAAAGGACCTTTCATTACCCTTCACAACTGCACTAAGTCTTTCATGGGGGAGGACCCGGAATATTTCCCTATACCATAGGGTAACAGTAGGTGGTTTATCAGTGATCCAGTTAATTAAGATGCATTTTCTGGCCAATAGTAATAATTTGTCGCATAATTTGGACTTCAAATGGGTTAAAGTCACCTCCCTTGATGGAAGGCCGAGGATGAAAAGGCCAGGGTCCCTCCTCATCCCAACTTGAAAAATACCACTCAGTTCCTGCGAGATTGTACCCCAAAATCTTTTTATCAATTTACATTGCCAGAAATAATGGTAGTATGTTCCAATCTCTCTATGACACTTATTACACAAAGGTGAAATCTGACGGTCCATCTTATTTAGTATGTATGGCGTTAAGTGTAGACGGTGTAGTATTTTATATTGTGTCTCTCTCAGTCTGTTACATGTAAAGGTAGATTTAAATACTTTAATGGCCTCCTGCCAGTCATCTTCAATATACTCTGTGTCGAGATCTTTCTCCCACTTCTGTGCAATGCTTGTGATATCGCCTGTGCTAAGAGAATATAGTAGAGCATAGAAGGAAGAAATAAAACGGTTGAGACCTTTTCGGGAGATGAGGAACCTCTCAGCCTCACTATACATGACTGGATTAAGAGGGGGTAGGGTCCTAGATCCAACGTGGTGCCTGACCTGAAGAAAGCCATAGTGATGTTCTTTAGGGATACTGAATTTAGACTGCAATTGTTGGAAAGTCATTAGTATCATATTGTCGTATAAGTCTCCAATCACACGCACCCCGTTGCCGTGCCACCTGTCAAAAATATTGGGGCGGAGACCTGGGGGGAAATCCTGATTCCTGGTCAGAGGGGTCAGGAATGAGGCATAACTTCCTCTGCCTAGATGTTTACAAATTTCCTGCCACACTCTAATAGTGTTGTATATAATTGGATTATTCTTGATATCCCTATGTAGCTTTTTCTTATCGCTCATGACCAAGCTCCATAGCGAGGATGGCAAAGAGGACCACGAATCTAGACAGGGCTTGGATTCAAGATGAGATGTAACCATTCCCATAGGAAGCGTGCGTGGCATGCCCATTTGTAATGAATTATGTTTGGTAGGCCTAGGCCTCCTTTGTCAGAGGGTAGCTGTAATGTTTTTATTTTCTGTCTCGGCCTCTTGCCATGCCATATGAATCTAGAAAATGCCCTCTCTATATCAAGAGCGACCTTCTTGGAGATCCACAGGGGTAACATTTGTAGGGGATATAATAACCTGGGGAATACGTTCATTTTAATTAAACTAATGCGCCCCATAAAAGATATAGGGAGGTCGTGCCATCTATCCAGGTCCTTCTTTATTTTAGTTACTATGGGAGAAAAGTTAAGCTTCCATAGCTCAGTCAGGTCTGGTGAGACTTTTATCCCAAGGTAGGTGAAGCCTGTGGGGGACAATTTAAAGGGGCAGTTAGCAAGTGAAGCCAGGTCAGTCGGGCTGCCCAGTGGCATAGCCTCTGATTTGCAATAATTGATCTTGTAGCCTGAGAATGAGCTGAACTCCTGGATAATTGAGAGAATAGTTGGGATTGATATGTCAGGTTTTGTCAGGAACAACCAGATGTCATCAGCATAGAGTGCAATTTTATGGGTTGTCACTCCCATCGTCATCCCATGTACGTCTTTGTGTTGTCTAATAGCCTCCGCTAGGGGCTCAAGTGCTAGCGCAAAGAGCAACGGAGACAGGGGGCAACCCTGTCTCGTCCCCCTACGCAGTGGGAAAGGCGACGACTGTGTGCCATTAGTTACAATACAGGCCTGTGGAGAGTTGTAGAGTATCTTAACCCATCTAAGAAAATCCCCCCCCAACCCAAACCTCCCAAGGGCGTCGAATAAGTATTCCCATTCCACCCTATCAAACGCCTTTACAGCGTCTAAAGATACAGCAAGTCCTCTATGATTTTCTTTACTTGAGTACTGCATGATGTTCAACAGTCTCCTCACATTTGTGAGGGAGAGCCTATTCTGTATAAATCCGGTTTGGTCTGTATTTATTAGAGAGGGCAAGAGTTTTTCCAGTCTTGTTGCAAGCAATTTTGATAGCAACTTACTATCCACATTAATAAGGCTAATGGGCCTAAATGAGCCACACATATCAGGGGGCTTATCTTTCTTAAGGATAAGTGTAATGTTTGCTAGATTAAGCGTTGGGGGGAGGTGACCAATCCCAAAGGAATCCAGATACATGTCAGTAAGTGGTCCGGCTATCAGGTGAGTCAGTTTCTTGTAGAACTCCGGACAGAACCCATCAGGTCCTGGTGCCTTTCCACCCTTAAGGGATGCTATGGCTGCACGGACCTCATTCTCAGTCACTGGTGCCGTTGATTTTTCTTTTTCTTCCTCTGACAGGGATGGGAGGGACACCTTATCGAGGAACTCCTTCCTCCTCTCCTCAGAGAATTCACATTCAGATGAATAAAGCTTCTGATAAAATTGCCTCATTATTTTATTGATGTCCTTGGTTTTGTAGTGTCTAACCTGATTGTCATCCAGCAGTGATGGTATCGTGTTTGACTCCATTCTACCTCTTGCCAATCTTGCTAAAAGACGGCCAGGTTTGTTTCCTGACTCATAGTGCCTATGCTTTGGAAAAAAGATGGCTGACTCAGCCTTTTTAGTTAGCAGTTGGTTTAGGGCCGAACGAGCTGCTTCCAATTTTTTAGACAGAAATTTAGAGGGTACACTTTTAAATTGTTCCTCCAGCTGCTGTATTGTATTTTCTAAGCTAAGTTGTTCCTTCACAGCAGCCTTTTTCTGAGCTGTGGTATATGATATAATACTCCCCCTAAGGTAGGCTTTAGCCGTTTCCCATAGCAGAGATGGACTAACATCGGGAGTCTTATTAGTAGCAATAAAAACATTCCACTGTTCGGTAATATAATCAATGAATGGGGGACTGCTCAGTAGCCAGGGGTTCATCCTCCAGTGGCGAGAGGAGGGGTCAGTATAAGGAGGACAAATGCTCAAACATACATGAGAGTGGTCAGAGAGTGAGCATATGCCAATTGAGCACTCCTTTACCCTATCCAAAACCATTCTGGATGACAGGAAGAAATCGATTCTTGAAAATGTCTGGTGGGGATTGGAGAAAAAGGTGAAATCTCTCTCCCTGGGATTGGTCATTCGCCACGTGTCAAACAGTTCTAAATCATGGCAGAACTCTTTTAGTCTGAGGCTCTTCCGAGGGATTGGGCTAAGTTTAGGTGGGGACTGGTCAAGGCTTGGGTCAGGCACACAATTGAAGTCGCCCCCTAATACAACATATGGGGTCGATACTGATGAGACCTCAGATAAAAGCTTAGGGAAAAAGGCAGAGTCGTATGAATTTGGGCCATATATGCAACCAATGAGTATCTGTTCCCCGTAAAGATAGCCTGAGATAAGGATATAACGACCATCATTATCTTTTATGGTTTTCTCTAAGGTAAACGGGAGACTACGGTGGATCAATATGGCTACACCTCTGCTATTTGTGTTGTAGGATGAGTAAAACACCAAATCGTTTAAGTGAGTTTCAGACAGTAAGGCTATTTGTGTTTTCTCCTTTTTCAGAAAAGCAAGGATCTTTTGCCTTTTAATAACATTATTGAATCCCTTAACATTAAGGGAAACTATTTTGAGATCACTCATAGCATAATAGACATAAGACGTAAAATGTTGAGTAATCTAGCAGAGAGCTTTGTGACAGGGTAGAGGGGCTCAGTGTTTTTACCACAAACAGGCTGAGAAATGGACAGCTCCATGGAATATCTTATGGAAGGCTTCGGATATATGATGGCATAAGTAAATAAACATGACTGAACATCATGAACAAAGTATTCATCCCCAAACGATGAAATCCCAGCAAACACCCAGTTAAAGAATCCCCAAAACACCCCCCCCCCCCCCCCCCCCCCCAACCCCCCCACCACCCACTATCCCGGAACGGGCCAATAGTGTGGCGCGTTGAAAAACTAGCGGGGCACGTGAAACCGAGCAGAAACATCACTGAGAGAGAGAAAAAAAAAAGAGAAAAGAAAAACTTCTCCACTCCCCCGCTCACCACGAGCTAAAAAGATTACAACCATACAAATTAACATGGTTATATTTTGGCAACCAGCTTGAGCCCTCCATCAACATTAATTGTAGTGAATTGCAGCAAAATGTGAGAGGAAAAAACGAGAGAGAAAAAAAAAAAAATAAAAAAAAAACAGCTAAGAATTAACTTAACCACACATAGTTTATCTAACACCTTCTCACAAATTATGAAAGATCTGACCATGCCTGCAATAAGCAAAACACGCGTATTTTACATCACCTCCAGCTCAGCTCAGTCCGTCCACGTAGGCAAGCGCATCCTTCGGTGAGTGAAAAGAGTGACTTTTTCCTCCGTGGGAAAAACTCAGGGTAGCGGGGAAGCGCATGGAAAACCGTACGTTCATGTCAATAAGTCGTTGGCACACTCCGTTAAATGCACGTCTCATTTCCTTGACTCCGCTAGCCAGATCTTGTCGGATGAATATGATCTGTCCCTCATGCTTCAGCGGACCTTTCTCCCTGGCCGCGGTGAGGATCCTCATTTTATCCGTCGGGTTGTGCAGCTTGATAATCACTGCGCGGGGCCGGTTCGTCTTTGGCGGGCCGAGGGACCTGTGGGCACGGTCAATTTTAATGATGCCCCGCTTGGTCTCCAGGTTCAGCAGTGTAGGCAGCCATTTCTCAAAGAACGTAACCGGCTGTCGCCCCTCCGCGTTTTCTTTGAGGTTGAAGATTAAAATGTTGTCCCTGCGGCTGCGTCCCTCAATATCAATGCTCCTCTCAGTCAGGGCGCACACTTTAGTCTCCAGTCCCTTCAGCCTGGACTCCATGGTCGACATGTTGTCCTCCACATTCGAGACGCGACTCTCAGCTTCGGTGATACGTTTTGTGTTGGACTCCAGTCGTGTAGTAATATTTTCCAATGTGGCTGAGAGATCTCCAAACTTTTTCTCCATCATCGTTGATATTCTCTCAGCGACATATTGTGATATTTCCATAGCGAGGGCTTCGTTGTCTACAGCAGGTGTAGTGACGTTGGCATCCTCGCCAGCTGCCGCGGTCTGGTTCGGTTCTGGTTTCTCAGCAGACATATTTACCGCGGGTTCGGAGGCCTTTTTTGTTCGGTGTGTTGTCTGGATGCTTTTAAGTAAGTTTTTGTGAGGTTGTAATTTTTTAAAATTAGGTTAATAGTGACATATAGCTCAGTAGCAGCGGGAGCTCAGCAACGGACGACTGCTCAGGGTGACGACATCACGTGACTCCGTTTGCCTGTATCTTGAGCAACAGTTTATACTAGGGTTATTTTGCTTTCACCCATGTTGATTAATTACTTTGAGGTGTCATCGAGGGTATATCCTATGGAAAATGAAATTATTTGGAGTGAAGTTACAAACTATCGGAGGCAGATTTGATCAAAGGCAATAAGAGACCAATGAGCGTGGACTTGGTGTTGCCGGTGAAGTTGTGCTTCGTCTCGTATCAGAAGTTCCAAAAGGACTAAGCTACAAGTGTTTCTTTGACAACTGGTTCACTTCCCCTGAACACATTGTGGAAACAAAGAAAATGGGAATTCTAACAGTTGCTACCATCAATCGTAACCGTTTCCGTGGATGTACCCTCAAAAGTCACAAGGAACCGTTAAAGGCTGGGAGTGGTGATTATGAAGTGAAATACGAATGACAAGTGGGATGGCCATCATGAAGTGATACGATAACAAGGCAGTGTTACTGGCATCATCCTTCATTGACCCTGATCCTGTTGATAGATGCAGAAGGTGGTCGAAAGAGAAGAAGAATATGTGGAAGTGGACAGACCCCACATTGTCAAGGTGTACAACAACAACAACATGGGAGGAGTTGACTTGGCGGACATGTTTGCAGCTCTCTATCGCATTGACATTCGCCAACGTCATTGGTATCTGCGCATCTTGTACTACTTGATTGATCTATCACTGCTCTACCGCCGTCATCTCACTCAGAACCAGGAGAAGAAGTATATGCTGCTTCTTGACTTCTGTGCTGAAGTTGCAAATGCCCTCATCAAGGACGACGATCATTGGAAGATGCTCCAGAACCCCATCAAGCTTCCTACCCTCCACTTCAGAGGATCGTTGCACCATCGGTTGATGTCAGGCTAGACCGAGTCGATCATTTTCAAATCCATGCTGATAAACGTGGACGATGCAGACTGTGCAAGACTGGCTACACGCAAATAGCCTGCCAGAAGTGCAAAGTACTTTTGTGCTTTACAAAGGACAAAAATTGCTTCTTAGAGTACCACACGAAAAAGTGACATTCAGACACGGCCTTCTCAATGAAGATTTGAGACGTCGTTTGTTGTTGTTCTACCACTTTAAAGCAGTTTTTTACATTGTTTTGAAAAGTACTATACAAATAAAGTTAGCGTTCATATCATATTCAGTTATTATTCAGTTATTATTCTAATCAGTCTTCATTATTAATTTACCACTCCGGGCCAATGTTGCAAATCTGCAACATTACATAATGCATTGCACGTGAAGGTCTCTCTCAAAAAAAGTTCAGAATTGTATATTACTACCCCTACTACAGATAATTTTCACCAAATATCATTATTTCCTGTTACTAAAACTTAATTTGAGCCTGAAAGGTATAACCACAGCATCCACTATACGTACCATGTATAATGTGTGTGTGCAGTTAATACATTTTATTGTTCAAACTTGCTCTGCACAAACTTACACAGAACTCAAAATATGGACCTTTTTCATTATAAATGTCTGCATGTCAAAAATAAAAACCTACAGAGTGCCACAGTTTTGCCATACACCTGAAGATGGCTCAGCTGAAGATTATCAGGATGGAAAAAAAAACAACTTTCCAAGAGTTTCCACAGATATTATTCTATATTTATTAAATTAATGCTTGAATATTTGAACAACATGCCGTTTCTTTTCTCTCTGAGTTCTATAAAGAAAAGATGACTCACCTGTAGAAGGTTGAAAAAAAACCCACAGGTTTTACCACACAGATGCGCTGCAGTTCTGCGACCCGCCACCAGGAGGCGCACGACGCCAAGAATTGGACCCCAACAACGGCGCTGCCCGCAGCATCTGTAAACTACCCTCATAGTTTCTGCTCTTCTTTCTGATTTTGAACAGCTATTCTTACTTTCTGAATACTTTACTTTGTTATGACCCTTTCTGAGCAAAACAGGGAAAAAATACTCAAACAAAAGGGTAAAGGAAGCAGCTCAGCTGTCTAACTTCTGATAAAACACACGTGTCATAGTTGGAGGAATCACAGATATGACATGATACAGATATTTATGCAAAGCTTTCACTAAATCAAACGATAGTGAGAAGAGTCCAAAATATAACAAGTATTCATGTTTCTGTTTTCAATTTTTCGTTAACCTTGTGACTGCTCAAAAATAAAGAAAAGCCTTTGCATATGTGTGTTCAAACGTTTGACTGGTCTCTGCATTGTTTCCTTTTATTATTCCAGGTGTTATCAATCACATCGGAAAGCTTCCCAACAGTAGTGCTGAGGGAGGACGCCTACGCTTCAGCAGGAAGACCGACACTAAAGAGCATCTTTCCAGAGTTCTTCGGAATATCAGGAAGTGCCGCTATGTGACCTCTGATGAACTCCACGGCCCACGCAGTTAAAGCTAAAGTTTATTGTTTTTAAGAGAACAAGCTTCTGCTGCTGCTACCATTCAAGTAAGGAGATCAAAACATACAGTACAGCAGCATGTCTTCCCTCTGTGTTGCATAGTTGTGCAGGATGAAGAGAAAGCCTCAGATCTGGGTCTTTCAGAGGGTTTCATTCCTGAGCTCACCGCCAGGAATCCTGCCCAGGTCTCATGACCAACTTTGGCCTTTATCTAATTATGAACAGAAGGATCCTGGGAGCCTCGGCGATGCATCTGCTGTCAGGAATGCCTTTGAAGCCAAGCACACCCTAAAAAACCTGAGCTTCTCACACAAGGGAAGCCAGCTCAGTCTGTTTAAATGCTGCTTTCGCTTTAAAATCTCTGTTTTAAGACACACATTGCACGGAGAGTGAGCCAGCACTGTGCACGGAGGTGCTGTCTGGTGTGGAGCAAGCAGGAGGGATCGATTTCTCTGCCAAGCTCTCAGGCTGCCATCTACAGGATGAAATCACTCGGGGGGGCAGCAATAGGCCTTCTCGGGGGAGCCGTTCAGCCCCAAAACACTTGAGCTTCTCACTTCGTATAAATGTGTAACTTCCAAGTTACATGTACCGACAGTTGCTGCTTCATTGTTTTCAGGCGGTGCTTTCATGGCTGCAACTAAAGTGCATATCTTCAATTCCAACGTGAAAAGCATCCTTCTCTACGGTTCAGAGACGTGGAGAAGGACAAAAAGAACGTTACAGAAGATACAAACCTTCATCAATGGCTGTCTTAGGCGCATCTTCAGAATCAGGTGGCCAGACAAAATCAGAAACGAGGAACTGTGGCAGAGAGGAAGACGGGAGCCAGTAGAGAAACAAATACTGATGCGAAAGTGGGGATGGATCGGACACACCCTGAGGAAACCGGCAGCTACTACTACACGCCAGGCCCTGACTTGGAACCCCCAGGGGAAGAGAAGGAGAGGACGACCCAAAAACAGCTGGAGACGGGACACTGAGCCAGAACTCAAGAGCCATGGAATCAGCTGGGGGGAGGCAGAAAGGACAGGCCAAAACGTTGTTAAATGGAGAAGAGTCGTCGGTGGCCTATGCTCCACTGGGAGCAACGGGCCTAAGTAAGTAAGTAAGTAAGTTTCATGGCTGAACTTGACCAATCACGCTCAACGTCCTGTTGGAAGAACAGAAGCGCGGCAGACTGACTTTCCTCTGTTTTATCCTCCCGTCACTTTTGGTGACTGTGTGCTCCTCCTCTAGTCTCTTCTGCTGCCTCAAACTCTCCTCCGATCATGAAAGCATCCAATTCATTTACAAACAAATCTGTTACGCAGTTATAACACAACCAATATCCAATACCCACTTACTTGATGCGCTGTCCGACTTTCATTCACAAATTGACAAGGGCAGGTTAACTAAAAACTGAAAACGTGGATGAAGTGACAGGAGACGACTGCCGCTGAGTAAATGTAGTGATTTATGTTCTCCTTTTGTGTGACCGTCTGTCTGAGAGAAATGCTTCTTAGTTACGTCTCATCACTTCACGGTACAACTGGTGGTTGTGAGGGGTGTTGTGCCCGCCCATATGCCCATCTGAACTTATAAAATGTATGAACATTTTGTGATTATGAATTCCAGCAAAGCCAGACCCGGCCTCCCCCCTGGAGTTTATGGCCCTGCTGCTATCTTCTCGCTCAGGCCAATTTATGACCCTGGTGGCCTGGTTCGAGATGGCCTGTATGTGACCCACGATACGGCCCCAGATCAAAGCAGGACAGCAAAACCCAGTAAACCAGACCCCTAGAGGGGGGGGTCAAAACAGATCAAAGCAAGCAAGGAAAGTTTCTGCAAGGGAACGGACTTCCTTGGGGGATTTACGACACCTGGGCTGGATCCAGCGGAGCCCAAAAAGCCAGGCCTCCATGAACTACAATCCCCCAGCATGCCTTGCGTGGGGGGGGCGGCGCCTACAAGCGGCGCGCATCCAATCACAAACGAGGCACCGCTGACGTCATCGCAGCGCGCGGAGATACAAAACTCTGTGCTGCACCGAGACTTTGTGCTCTTCTCTTACGATCACCCTCTCATCCGAGCTGGATCGTTTGGCTCTGGGCCAAGATCCCATCTCCCTTTCTCCCCCCGGCTGGGGGGAGGTGTAAGGCCCCATCGGGCCGCTCCGTTGGACCTGCAGCCCGTTGAAGCCGCGGTGCACGGAGCCGCCCCCATCAGCTCTCGGTCTCAACTTTTCATCCAGAGTCCTGCTTCACGTGTCCCCGGTCCCTGGGAGCTGGAAAGGGGGGGGAAGCCGCTCCGAAGCTCGGCCCCGGCCCAGGGTGAGACCCGTTCCTCTATTCTAACCTCTCTCTCTGCTCTTAAACTTCACCTGAAAGGACCTGTGGACAGCCTGCCCCGCGCAGAACCGAGACGCATCCCGCCGCCCGTCCCGGGGCCACGCACTCAGGCCGACGGGCACCAGCACTCAGAAGAAGTAGACTGGCCCTGCGTGCCCCCGAGACGACGTGATAGCCTCCGGACCGGGGCTGGAGCGCCGGCTGCTTCAGCTGTACCCCCGTCCTCTCGTGATTCCAGAGTCAGGAGGAGGAGCGGGAGAGGCGGGAGGACTCTCTGGGATCGGACTCCGACCAAAGACCCGGCAGGAACCCCTGATCGGCACCCGGAGACCCGAGGAGGCGTGAGGTTTTGAGACCTGGGTGTATGAGTTTAACTGGGAGTGTTACAGAGCTAAATCTGTGTTCAGAGCTGAGATTACATCATCATTGTTATCATTACCATGTTTGATTATTTGGTAGTCGTTGTTTTCTGCCGTAGGCACGTTTTAAATGCTGCGTTCGCCATCCGGTCCGATTGCACGTGGCCCAGAGGGCGCGTCCGTCTTTAAAAGACCACAGGAGCCCCGTTTGAACTGTAGATGTTCTGTATCTTCGTTATTATTGCTTGATTCCTTTTTTTTTCATTCCATGCATTTAACGTTTATGTTTCATTTTATTGATTGTTGTTTTTCTTGTTAGTTAATGGTTTTATAATAATGTTGTGTGCCATCAGATTTATTCGGGTATTTATTTACATCCCTTTTGATACCCGTATGTAAATAAATTCTGATTGATTCTTAATGAGTGGTTGTTATTTCATGCAAGATTTGGTCACAAATTGATTTGTTTAAGCAGAGCCTAGTGTTCGGATATCACGCCTTCACTGTTATTCTGTAAGATTTGCTGTTCTGCAGGATAATTCAAATCATAATGAGACTGATTTTCTGCTGTTTAGTTATCCAAAGCCCCTGCTTAAGGAACAGGGTGGTGCCCCTACGAGAATTATCTTTTTTGATAATACAATTTGATAAATAGTCAACTTTATTAATTATTAATAATTATTAATAAAATTATTAATAACCCTTCGATAACTGGACAGCCAAGCTACCCGAGACGCACAACAGGGGTTAACTGTGGGGTTAACTGTGTCTGTGAGGATGTAGCTGAGGAGGTCACTGAAAAGTATCGTCACTGATGGACATACAAGGTTGGACCTGGATGTTCAGGTGTTTGTTCAGGTGATTGTGGACCTGGATGTTCAGGTGATTGTGGACCTGGATGTTCAGGTGTTGGTGGACCTGGATGTTCAGGTGTTGGTGGACCTGGATGTTCAGGTGTTGGTGGACCTGGATGTTCAGGTGATTGTGGACCTGGATGTTCAGGTGTTGGTGGACCTGGATGTTCAGGTGATTGTGGACCTGGATGTTCAGGTGTTGGTGGACATGGATGTTCAGGTGTTGGTGGACCTGGATGTTCAGGTGATTGTGGACTTGGATGTTCAGGTGATTGTTCAGGTGATGGTGGACCTGGATGTTCAGGTGTTGGTGGACTTGGATGTTCAGGTGATGGTGGACCTGGATGTTCAGGTGTTTGTTCAGGTGATTGTGGACTTGGATGTTCAGGTGATTGTTCAGGTGTTGGTGGACTTGGATGTTCAGGTGATTGTGGACTTGGATGTTCAGGTGATTGTTCAGGTGTTGGTGGACTTGGATGTTCAGGTGATGGTGGACCTGGATGTTCAGGTGATGGTGGACATGGATGTTCAGGTGTTGGTGGACTTGGATGTTCAGGTGATGGTGGACCTGGATGTTCAGGTGTTGGTGGACATGGATGTTCAGGTGATGGTGGACATGGATGTTCAGGTGATTGTGGACTTGGATGTTCAGGTGTTGGTGGACTTGGATGTTCAGGTGATTGTGGACCTGGATGTTCAGGTGATTGTGGACTTGGATGTTCAGGTGTTGGTGGACTTGGATGTTCAGGTGATTGTGGACTTGGATGTTCAGGTGTTGGTGACCTGAATGTTCAGGTGTTTATGGACCTGGATGTTCAGGTGTTGGTGGACCTGGATGTTCAGGTGTTGGTGGACCTGGATGTTCAGGTGTTGGTGGACCTGGATGTTCAGGTGTTGGTGGACTTGGATGTTCAGGTGATTGTGGACTTGGATGTTCAGGTGATTGTGGACTTGGATGTTCAGGTGATTGTGGACCTGGATGTTCAGGTGATGGTGGACCTGGATGTTCAGGTGATGGTGGACCTGGATGTTCAGGTGATTGTGGACCTGGATGTTCAGGTGATGGTGGACCTGGATGTTCAGGTGTTTGTTCAGGTGTTGGTGACCTGAATGTTCAGGTGTTTATGGACCTGGATGTTCAGGTGATTGTGGACCTGGATGTTCAGGCGTTTGTTCAGGTGTTGGTGGACCTGGATGATGGCTGACTGATGTTATGACGGAAACATCAACGGAAACATTGCGCTTCATCTCTGATGTGACGTGACCCAATAAATCTCAGTGTGTGTGTTTTCAGATGTGGACAGACTCAAGAAATCGGTTGGTAATCACTTGAGACACCCACGTACAGTATATGCTTTTTTGTGTGTCCCTTACTTAACTCTGTCAGATCTGTTCATCCACACATCCTTTATCTGTGCCGGCTTCTTCCCATCCAGCTTCCCCTCCTAGCTCTCCCTGAGCAAAAGGGAAAAAATGGGAAAAAATATATAGATCACAAATGTCAAGAAGTATAACCTTCATATGTGGTAGTGCCACTTTTATCAGCGAGTGTTTCCCGTACCGGGGATGAGCTCGGGTTGTCTGGAGTCCACACTTTTGACCCCCGCAGGACACGGTCACAGACTCAGCCCTACGAAGGGTTAACGTCTTTTACACCGCAGCTTTGGTTTAAAAGCCCACAGCTTGATTTATTTGTGCCGTCGCACGTCGACTCCTCTGCTCTCCGCACGCTGCCAGTTAATCTCCAACAGACAATTTCTTGCTGTCTGTTTGTGTGATTAACAGCCGACAGCATTTGGCTGAGATTCTTGGAATTCCACCCCTCCTTCCTAATGAAAACTGTCTCTGCCTCCGCGGCAGGGAGGAGGAGAAAACAATGCTTCACTGCAACAACTCAACTTCCTAACAACCAGTCAAAGACGGCTCCCCTGACCGCCGCTGCTTATATTTATCCTCTCACCTGCTCCGAGACAACAAATTATACTCACACCCACTCATGCTTGTCACAAGGAATTAAAGGTTTGTTCATGCAGTACCACCCTGCCTGTGTGTTACCGCGGAGGATAACTCACTCCAGTAGACCCCCGACTGAGCCCTGGATGAAACAATCTAAACTATGAAAAATATGAGATTTTCATTTAGCTTGTTTCCACTCAAGCTGTGATTTTCTTTTTCGATTTTTTATAAAAAACACGAATTCTGGCATGTTTAAACATTTGTTATGATGCGTATCCATGACAACAGAAAGTTGTTTACATGTGGAAGCAGCACATTATCTTCCCAAAGGCCAGCTAATGATCGGAAAAAGACCCTTAAAGAGGAGATGAGTTAAGTGGCAGAGGTCAACGATGAAGATCAGGAGAAAAACAGACACCAAAGAGGAAGAAGTTTTGATCTTTTTATTAAAAAAAAACCCAAGTTGCTCACTTTGTTTATTTCATTTCAACCTTGAGTGAGTGATGGATGGACACAGATTGATATTATTAGTTAGCTTTCTCTGACTGTTTCGGTTTTGTTGGAAAACATTAAAAGACACCAGAAACCTGCACGTGGGTAGCATTTACCAATTACCCTTTTCATCCCATTAGAACCCCAGCAGCTGCTGCTTTTGTCTTTTTCCCAGAAAGGGTTTACTCTCTCAGGGATCTCTGTATGGGAGGACTGTTGAGAGGCCGAGGGGGGGGGGGGGGGGGGACAGGCCTCCGTCCTGCTTTCATAAGGCTGCATGTTTGTGCGCACCGCTTCAGATTAACTCTTGTCTTGGGGCTCTTGGGAATCTACTCTCTTCCTCTGAATGTTCCTTCACATATTTAAAGGCTCTGCTGTTGCGTTCTGATATGTGTGTTGTAAAAATACATCTCTATTGGGAAGATCACTATTTAAAAAAAATGTAGCTCATAAATCTAGAGCAAAATTATGTCATTTTAAAGATTGCAGGTCATCCAGAGCAGGGTCTTTAGTGCAGATTGCATTTGTGTGTGAATGAATGTGTCCAACAGTAAAATGCACTCCTCCTTAAGCTGCTGAAGTGCAGGCATGGCTGAATCCCTCCATGGTGCCTCTCTGCTCTTGACATGTTATTTCTCCCCAGACTGAGTTTCCTAGACCTCCCCTGGGACTTTCTCATGCCAGCTTTGGTTGAGGTTATTTCCACATTCCTTGACCCTTAAAAAAAGAAAAAACAATCCCAACGAACAGGAAATATGTGGTCATTCCATAATCCCCCTTACTTACTTACTTATGTGTCCTCCAATGACGTGTTGGTAAAACAGCAGCAGGGTGGAGTTGGGGACAGTGGAGAATACACACCTGACGTCACTTGCGATATTTGGAGATGTATCTACCAGAAACATGACCCTGAGCTTCAAGTTTGTGCTTCAACTTTAAGAACTTGGACAGGAAGTAATTATTGTACTTTCTTTCTTTCCTAAAATATCCATTGAGCTGTAAGTGAAATAGTTAACCCCCCTGACCCCGGTGCTTTCCTCCTCTGCTGGCTCCAATTGCTTGGAGTGGTTATTTTCAAGCTCTTGCACAACATACAGATCATTTAGAATGATATCATGCTTGACTCATGTTTGACCCTGGTAAGACTTCATTTCAGTTATTTTTTATCCTGTGCAAGGAAACTACTTCACAACTAGAAGAACATAGCCTGCCATTAAGGGAAATATATTATGTCCCTTTGTCAAACGGTGATACAATGTTTTGTTGCCAGAAAGGCTTCTCTTACACCGTTAAACCTTTAATTAAAGTGGGTGATTTTAAGTGGTGTAATTGGCTTCTCAGCTTCACCACCTCTTTGTTAGGTTTTCCGTCCAAATCAGTCGTACAACAAATGCAGAATGTTATGAAGCTGGGTCAAATTAAAAATCTAGAGGCTGCGCTATTCTAGGATTTGTGTCTGTGATGTCAGTGAACCCTGCAAATCTTCATAATGAGGGAGCTCCAGATCTACCCCAAACAAAAACTGTGGATAACCCACAAAGTCAGACTGCTAATCAAGCCCAGGGATACAACATTTAGATAACTCACCACCTAAATTTAGATCTGGAGACAACTCAGTATTGGACTCTGTTTCACTCTGGAGTTGCCCAAGTTGAGAGGAGCCCTGCAGGGGTGGGCATCATTTTTGTTTCCCGACTTGGTACATTGGTGTTTCACCAGTTAAACAAGAAAGTAGTGTCCCTCTGCCTAGGGTGGGGGACTGGTCCTGACTGCCATTTGTGCTAATTCACCAAGCAGGAGCTCAGAGTAGCAACGCTTTTTGGAGTCTTTGGATGGTGTACTGGATAGTGCCTCTGCTGGCAACTGCCTTTTTCTGCTGGGGGACCTGGAAGGGTATGATTGGGAGGAACGGCCCCTCTGATCTGAACCTCCAGTTGTGTTCTGTTATTAGACTTCTGTCCTTATTAGGGCTGAACGATTAATGGCATTTGCATAATTGCATAATATCGCAATGTAATAAAACAAGATTTTCTAACTGCAAAGGCTGCGATTTGATCGGTCACGTGATCTGGTCACGTAATGTGCGAGTGAGCAGAGCGGGAAGAGCAGAGCCTGCAGGGGAAAAAAGTCAACGGTGCCGCGTAACCTATGTACCATGGCCTCAGGCTTTACAGAAGCTGACACAGCAAAAGCTTGGTACCAAAGAGAAGCAGCACATCAGCTGTGTGGAATTATTTTGGATATAAAAGTATTGTGCAAAACCTGCCTTGCTACTGTTGCTACCTCAAGAGGTAACACCAAGAAACCTGTTTCACCACAAAGCCATTTATGATAGAATGGCTAGAATGCCAACGACCAGTGCTTTAACTGAGCAAAGTACCGACTGACAGGGATCACTGACCGACCTGTTTGAAAGTATTTCTCCTTACGAGCATAACTCGAAACGGCACGCAGAAATAACTGGCAGTCCATAGCCAAAAACGTGATGCCCAAGTGACCAAGCCTGGGTTTACGGCTTTGGTACGCACAATGGATAAGCGGTACAGAATGCCCTCACGCACACATATTAGCCAGGTAGCCATGCCTGAACTATTCAAAAAATGCAGACAGAGAGTTGCAGCGGAGCTAAACACAGTGGACAACTGATCTGTGGTCAAGCGGTGCATTACATTGACCAAGACTTAAATCTCAAGGCTCGGTGTCTTCAAGCGTCCTACTTCCGGACGACCACACGGGGGAAAACATTGCAGCCGGCCTGAGAGAGGGGCTCGCCGGCTGGGATTTACAGGAAGAAAACCCTGTCTCCATAACGACGGACAACGCATCGAATATGGTGATGGCAGCACAGCTTAACGATTGTACCAGACTGCAGTGTTTTGGGCACCGATTACATCTTGCCATCGGTACGTAAATTAGTATCATGACGTATATGTCAGTGTGTGTGTCTGTGTGTGTCTCAGTATGTGTGTGTGTGAATGGTGAATGTGAGCGGTAGAGGGAGAGAATGTGTGTATTTATTTCAAAGTTGATAACCTTGTGTCACACAAGACAAATTGTATAATTTACACTGTTCTATTTTGTATTACAGGACATGCACTCAAAGATGACAGTGTCAAGAGCAGTAGGGCTGTGCAAGAAGGTGGGCGGGCACTTCTCCCACAGTTTGAAGAAGAAGGCAGCAATGACTGAAGCACAGAGGGAGCTCAAACTTCCTGAGCACAGCCTTATCACTGAATGCCCAACAAGATGGGGATCCAAAGAAATTATGATGACAGGGTGCTAGAGCAGCTCAAATCCATTTCTCAGGTGTTGTCAGGTGACCTATACGCACGCTCCCTCATCCCAACCTGGCAGGATATTGATGTGTTGGAGTCTGTCCACAAGGCACTGCATCCTCTCCTGGACTTTACAGATGCTCTCTCAGGAGAGGAGTATGTGAGCATCTCCTACCTCAAACCAGTTCTTCACCTTCCGGCCACTTCAGTCCTGGCTGAAGATCAAGAGGACACTGACTAGGTCAATCAAAACTAAGGTCCTGGCAAACCTCAATGAGAAGTACAACGACCCCAGCATCCAGGAGCTTTTGGATGTTGCATCCTTCCTGGATCCCAGGTTTAAAACCCAGTACATCACTGCAGACAACATTCCCACCGTTAAGATCCGACTCAAGTCTGAAATGCTGAAATCAGCAAGGCGTGCATATAACCAGGTTAGAAATAATTGTTGCTGATGAATGATACAAACTGCTATTCAGGAGGGCAGCTTCCATAGAGATGTTAATACAGCGATCATTTCCTTACTTCATAAGCCTGGTAAAGATCCTAATTTTTGTTCAAATTGGCGTCCTTTATCGATTATTAATCAAATGATATGCAAAAGTTTTAGCTCGCCGCCTGGAGACCATTTTGCCTGCATTAGTGCACCCTGATCAGACAGGATTTATCAGAAATAGATTAGCTTCTGATCATAAGAAGACTTCTTCATATTATCCATTCAGCACAATCTATAGCTTCTCCTTGCGCATTGTTGTCAGTTGATGCCGAAAAGGCTTTCGATTGCCTTGAGGGGCAACTTTTTATGGTACACTTTACAGAGTATGGGTTTGGTACAAACTATTTGAATATGTTAAAAACCTTATACAGTAGTCCTACTGCAATGGTCGTAACGGGTACTCAGTGTTCTCCTCCATTTGCTACTGCACGTGGCACCCATCAAGGATGTCCGGCCTCTCCATTGCTGTTTGTTCTATCACTTGAGCCATTAGCGCAGAAGATCCGTAATTGTCAGGAGGTGAGGCAGATAGCACTGGGGGGGTCGCTATAAAGTTAATTTAAATAAATCTGCTTTATTACCATTAAACATATCCATGACCAACTTAAACTTGAAATCAGAAATATCAATAGTGCCAAATTTGATATATTTAGGCTTAGATATATATCCTCCTCTTGATACTATTGTCAAGGTTGACATTCCCCCCAGCCTTCAGTTTCTGTCTTGCCCCGCATGTGTCCCATCTGCCCTGATTATGTCTGCACCTGTGTCTCGTCATGTCTCGTTATCCCCTCAGTATATCTTGTCTTGTCATTCCTTTGTCCCCGGTCAGACCGTACTGTTTCTTCCCTCCATGGGCTCCAAGTTTTTGATCCCTGTTACTTTGTGTATTTTGATCCTGCTCTGCAGCATTTTAGTTTGGCTTTTGTAGAATAAATCATTTTGGCTCCTGCTCTCCTGCACTTGGGTCCTAACTAAACCGAACCATGACAACTATTGTTAAGAAGAACTATAAAAGACTATCAAGCTCCATAAAGGATGATTTGAGTAATTTGACACATTTACCCTTATCCGCTCGCATCTCTATTATAAAGATGAATATACTTCCGAGAGTTAATTTTTATGCTAGTATGCTTCATCTACCTCCAATAACTGGTTTTTGGGGAAAAATTCAAGGTTGGATCTCTAAATGTTTTTGGAAAAACCAGAAACCTAGGATAAAAAACAGAATTCTTCAATATGATAAAAAAATCTGGTGGTTTAGGTGTACCAAATGTTGAACTTTACTATGTATCCTTTATGCTTCGTCCTTTAATAAGATGGTTGGATCAAGATTCTGATGTTTCCTTGGTTGAGTTGGAAAAACAGATTATATTACCAAATACCTTCAAAGATATAATTTTTTCTGATTTATCTAATACTTATTGTCGCATTCATTTTGGACCTTTAGTTGCTCATTCAGTCTTCATCTGGCAAACTGTTGTAAAAATGGGTCAGTGGGAGACGAAATGGCACATCGATACACCTATTTTCAGGAATAACTTATTAAGAATAGAGGAGAAGCCCATTATATTTTCGACATGGAGTAATAAAGGTGTTCACACCTTGTCACATATAATAAATAACACAGGGCTACGGTCTTTTAATGAATTAAAACAGTCATTTGATTTACCTGGTGGTACCTTTTTTTTTAAATTTACAATTAAAAACAGTAATGCGTACATATTGGGTACCTTTAGGCCAAGCTTTACCTATTCATCCGCTAGTGAAGATAATACATTTACAAAAACACTGGTGGATTTGTATCATATATATATATATATATATATATATATATATATATACAAACTGCAACAAAAACTGTATGTTTCGATGGGCATTGTCAGAGACAAAATATAGACTGGAAACGAGTATGGAATAATATCCCTTTGACATCTAGTAATTATAACCATCAGCTCATCAATTACAAGGTTATCCATAGATTTAATTTATCACCAAGAAAATGCTGTCAACTTAAAATAACCACAAGCCAAGTCTGTTCTTTATGTTCTTTGAATGTAATTGGTACATATACCCATATGATGTGGCAATGTCCAGGTGTTAACTCCTTTTGGCGGAAAGTTGTAGATAAGTTATCTGAGATAGTTGTCCTCCATACACCTTGTCTTCCTAATATTATACTGTTAAACGATGACTCTTCTATCACTCTAAATAGAATTGAGAAGAAAATATTATTTTGTGGACTAAAAGCAGCTAAGAAAATTCTAGTCATGAGATGGAAAACTCCAAATGTTTTGAATATATGTCACTGGTTTTCATTATTTTTGGATGTACTGTCTTTGGAACTCTCAAGTGTGCGATTACACGGCGCAGCAAAAGACACTGTAGATGCTTTATCTTAGGCAGTGCAGAAAGCACGTTTTCTTTTGTAATTATAATGTGTATTTTTGTGTTTTTTTTCTATTTTTTGTTGGTGCTTGTTTTGTTTTTTCATATAAGGATTGTGTTTCATGTAGTATTTAAGTTAAAGGGATTGTGACATGAAAAACAAATTTTTCTTGATTTTTTGTGTTTTGTTGGGTGTCTTGACATCAATTACACCCAAAAAACAACGAACTTTTAACAATCAGTGTATTGTGTGCTTTCTGGGATTTTCCGCATAACTGTGCAAAAACGGCGCATGTGGTTTGGTGGCGGATCGTTACGTAACGATCCGCTAAATCACCGCCCCCTCCACCCAGCTCCCTGCCTCCGCTCCTCTCCAGCGCACCATAAAGGCTGATTTATGGTTCCGCGTTACACCGACGCAGAGCCTACGGCGTAGGGTTACGCGGCGACGCGCTCCATACGCTGAACCCTACGGCGCAGGCTCTGCGTCGATTTAACGCGGAACCATAAATGAGGCTTAACACGGAGCTGTTTAGAGCCCCCTCTGTTCTAATCACCGGAGGAAAACTGCCAAGAAGACCCGCGGCCACTGACTGGACTTAAGATAAGGGGACAGTGCTGCTTGCATGCCTTTATTTTTATGATTGTTTGCTGTGGTTCGCCCTCCTGCTTTTCCGTGCATGCTTCGCCTGTCGCTCCGACGCCGCTGTGAGCGTATGGCTGGAGGAGGAGGAGGAGGAGGAGGTTTGGAGGAGGAGCGGAGCAATGATTGACAGGAAAGGGGGGAAAGGAAGCATTTTTCACGGCGCAAAAAAACACTGTAATAAAAAGCCAGGAAAAGAGTACTAGATTGAAGTTTTTCTTGTTACACTCTTTTAGACACATTTGAGGGATGTTGGCCAAGAGATTTAATAGTGTTAAAAGCATGTTAAAAATGATGTCACAATACCTTTAAGTCTGATAACACTTGAATGTATTTTGTCAAGACAAGAAAGGAGGAGGGTGGGTGAGGGCGGGGAGATCAGTGCAGTCATTGGGTGAGGGGGATTCAGTGCACATTATAATTGCTGAGCATCCTCCTTTGATACATTTTATACTGTTACAAGTATATGTTTGAAATGTTGATGCTCTTCTTGAATATTGTTTGAAATATATATTTTATTTTTTCTTCATTGTTGTCCTACCTCGCATGGGCTAAAATTATTTTGAAAATCAATAAAAAGTTGGTCATTGGTCACTTAACTTTACAAAGATGGTCAGGAAAATTAAATATTGATGATTTCACTCTTTAAACGAGTTGACTGTCCAGTCCTGTCACAGTCCTCTGGCGTGATATAAACTTTTAATAATTCAACAAATTAAGTTTCAAACATCCTGGTTCAACTCCCGGCCCGGCGGGAGTCTTTCTGTGTGGAGTTTGCATGTTGTCCTCGTGCTGGCGTGGGTTCCCTCCGGGTACTCCGGTTACTCCATGTACACTGGGTACTCCAGGTACTCCGGGGACTCCGGCCTCCCTCCACAGTACAAAAACATGCATGTTCTCTCTCTAAACTCAGTGGTTCCAAAACTGTTTCTGTTGGGCCCCCTTTGGTACATAAGACTTTTTTGCACAATTTTGAGATTTCCACCCTGAGTTCATTATCAATGTCCAGCTTTGATATGTATTTGGTTTTGATGGAGGCCACAGCAAAAAAAACCTATCTCGCATAGTAGGACGAAGACTTGGACAGAGGTGTGGTGAATCAACTGCAACACTGGTTTCCAGTTGTTTGTTTTGGTCATAATTAATACTATGGTACTAAAGGTTCCTTAATTTGGGGGTTTGGTCTGAGCCAAATAAAAAACTACTTAGAAGTGAGACAGAGGAGAAGAAGAATAGCCAGCCTGAAGACTCTGAAAAGTTCCCTTTCAAGACTTGTCACCAAAACAGCTGATCTAGTTTGCAACGTCAGAGATGAGTCACTTTGGGAAAGTTCCTTGCTTTCCTTGAATGAGTATGTTGGACCTTCCTTTTGATCCTGAGAGCTGAACTTGAATTTGCTTCACAGTTTACTGTACAACACCAGTCATCTTGAGGTCCTTTACTCCGAACAGAAGTTCAGTAGGGTCCCGTTATATTACAGTTCAGTTAAATTGATTCATCCATCCATCATCCATCCATCCATCATCTATCCATCATCCATCCATTATCCATCCATCATCCAATCGTCATCATCCATCCATCATCTATCCATCATCCATCCATCCATCCATCCATCCATCCATCCATCCATCCATCCATCCATCCATCCATCCATCCACTAACCATCATCCATCAATCAACACACACACACACACACACACACACACACACACACACACACACACACACACACACACACACACACTTATGAGGCAGTTCAAAGTCAACATTTGACCTGACGTAGATGTTTTTTTCATTGTGGGAGAAAACCAGAGGTCCTGGAGAAAACCCAGGTAAACCAAACAGATTGTACTGCAGTCTGCTGGGTTTGCATCGTCATGGATACGTACAGATGACTGAAACCCTGAGATAGTCATTTGATGAAGATGGATTGATTCCATGCAACACTAGTGGGACTTTTGGCATTCCTTGCCCTCAACAATCATTTTCAAATCTGGTTTATAGTCAGTTGTAGCTACTCGAAGCAGTTCCTTCACACGTGTGTCTGTCAGAACAGAGCAATGCTTTGATTTCACATGTTTCAGGGTAGAAAAAACAGACTCGCAGATGTATGTTAACCCAAACAGTATTTTAAGCGCAGCCCGTTTGACATTTGGGTACTTTTCCATTAGCAAATTTTTCCAGAAATGAATTGCCCCCTCTCTCAACGCAGGTTTCAGTTGATCTTCTTCACAAAGTTCGATTATCTCCAACTCAGCTGCAGCCTCTTCTGTGACCAGCGGGGTTTTCAAACAGTCCGTCTGCATTAAACGGGTCCACGAGGAACGTGATCTGTGGCCTTTTCAGTTGAAGATCACGGAAACGGGTCACAAAGCTTTCGTGCAGGTTTTCAACCAGTGTTGCATATCTGGATGATTGCTTATTCAGGACAGCACTGGACACTTGCCCGCTGGCTTTTAGCAGAGTAAAAGCACCTTGCCTTTTGACAGCCACCTCACAGTACAGTGTAGCGACAGGTCAGCTGGAAGCCCTTGGTCCAGCTCAGCAAGGAGATTTTTGAATTGTCTGTGATTAAGCGCGTGTGTGCAGATGTAGTTGACGATTTCCATCACAGGCTTCATGACATTGTCTAAATTCAGTGATTTAGACACAAGTTGCTCCATGTGGATAATGCAGTGGAAATTCCAAAACTCGGATCCGATCATAGCTGGTGCTCCATCTGTGGCTATTGCAGTTAGTTTCAGTATTGGCAGATTTGCTTTCACAAATGCATCCATCATTGTTTCTTTCATATCTATTCCACGGGTTTTGTCTTTTAATGGCACAATATCAAGGAGTTCTTCTTTGATCACACAATCTTTTGACACAAATCGCACAAATATTGCCAGCTGAGGCTTGTCTTGTACGTCACAACACTCATCCAATGCGACACTAAAATACTCACAGGCTTGAAGGTTGGAGTGCGGCTGTGATTCAATAGCCATGTTAATGTACGATATTCTGTGTTCAACCGTGTGCCGGGACAGTTGGATGTCTGATACCATTCGTCTTAGTTTGTCATTTTCAGGAGACAAGATTTCAACAACGTCACTGAGGCACATTTTGACCAACTTCCCTTCATTGTATGCCTTTTTTGCCCGTGCAATGTTCCAAGCAAGTTTATACGATGCAAGCATTACGATCTTTCAGTGCTTCGTAAATTTTTACACAACTGTGTCTGCTTTTCTGTCTGACCTTTCAAAGCGACCAACTTGTGCTTGCGAAGTTCAGTCCCCTTTGGAAATTCCTGGTCGATGTTACCATGGAAAGAACTGAAGTGCCGCATAAGATTTGAAGCCTTGAAATGCACTAATGATGCCTGACATATAAGGCAGAATGGTTTGCCATTACGTTCAATAAAAAAAAAAACTCTCCCACTCTGTTAACGTCCTGTGTTCGTCTTCATATTTTTGTTTGGCCGTGCATTTTTTCCCTGCCATTTTGAGAGTGTATTTTTTTTCCTCTCCAAAGAGCACTTGCACATTTCCTCTTCTGTAA
Source organism: Cololabis saira (assembly GCF_033807715.1). Lineage (NCBI taxonomy): Eukaryota > Metazoa > Chordata > Actinopteri > Beloniformes > Belonidae > Cololabis > Cololabis saira. Next base: position 8,067,729 of record NC_084588.1, on the reverse strand, counting down.
CTTTCATTGTCACCAATCACCGGTACACTTTCTGTCTGCATGGCCTCCTCTTCTCCCACCGTTTCTCCCCCTCACTGCTCAGTGAGTGAAATGTTTAGCTTTTCCTCTGCCTCCTTTAGTGAAGACGGTAAGTGTCTGAAGTGTAGTTTATTTATAGAATTGGAGGCGAGGCTCAGTGAGTTAGATGTCCGGTTCCGCCAATTAGACCATAGTCCGGTTGACTCGTCAGCCAGCCAAGCTAAAGTAGCGGCTGACCGACCTAGAGTAGCTGCTGGTAACCGCTCCCCTGCAGCTCCCGAGCAGCCGGCCAGTCAGGGCGGCTGGGTGACGGTTCGGAGGAAGCGTAGTCCTAAAAAGCACACGGAACACCACCACTTGCTTTACATCTCTAACTGTTTTCCCCACTCAGTGACAGACCTGCTGAGAAACCGACCCTGGTGATTGGCGACTCCATAGTGAAGCATGTGAGGCCGACTCCAGCGACCATAGTTAGGTGCATCCCGGGGGCCAGAGCGGGCGACATTGAAGCAAATTTGAAGCTGCCGGCAAAGAGTAATCGTAAATTTTGAAAAAAAAAATAAATGTTGGCGCTAATGACTCCTGTCTACACCAGTCGGAAGTCACTAAAGTTAATATTCTGTCGGTGTGTAACTACGCCAAAACCATGTCGGACTCCATAGGTTTCTGTGATCACCTCCCCAAACTGACCATGTTTAGCTGCATGTTATCGCTCCGCCGCTGGTTGTCTCGGTGGTGTTCAGAAAACGACATGGCCTTTATTGACAATTGGAAGACGTTTTGAGGAAAGCCCGGTCTGATTAGAGATGGCATTCATCCCACCCGGGATGGTGCAGCTCTTGTTTCTAGAAATCTGGCCAATATTATTAGACAATCCCCCTGACAATTCAGGGTCCAGGCCAGGATGCAGAGCTGCAGTCTTACACACTTCTCTGCTGCTTCTCAATGACTACCGACAAGGTGCCTAGCAAAATAGAATTGGTTGCAGTTCCCTGCCCTCCATGGGGTTTACCAGGTGCAGCGTGATAGAGGTGTTAATCAAAATAAACTTGTAAAAATGTAAACAAATGCGCATTTGGTACCAATTAGAGACCGAAAAGTTAGATGCGGACTACTAATGATACGATTGTTAAGCTCCAAGTCTCTATTAGTAAACGATGTAATTACCGACACCAGGAGTGATATTTTCTGTTTAACAGAAACATGGCTGCAGGAGGAAGAGTATGTTAGTTTTAATGAATTGACTCCGCCCGGCTACTTTAATCATCATATTCCCTGAAGCACGGGCCGAGGCGGAGGAGGAGCGGCGATCTATAACTCCAGTCTTCAAATAAAATCTAAACCTAAATGCGATTATAAAGCTTCGAAAGCTTCATGCTTAGTCTAAAACTCCCGAGCTGGAAATCAGAGAAGCCAGTTTTGTTAGTGGTAGTGTACCGGCCCCCTGCTGGTGCTTATCTAGAGTTTCTGTCTGAATTTTCAGATTTCCCATCTGGTTTATTGATCAGTACAGATACATTCATCATAGTGGGTCACTTTAATATTCATCTGGATGTTGACAGCGATAATCTTAAATTAGCTTTTAATTCTCTTCTAGAATCATTGGGCATCTCACAAAAAGTAAACAAACCGACGCACATTTTTAATCATACCCTCAATCTCGCTCTCGTCTATGGTGTTGAACTCGATAATCTGTTGGTGTCGCCTGTAAACTCCCTCCTATCCCACCACTATTTAATAACGTTTGAATTTAACATTGTCAACGTTGAAGCGCAAAATAGGAGGTATTATTTTAGCAGATGTTTGTCAGATGAAGCTAGTGCTAAATTTAGGGAGGCCATCGCTCATCTTACCACAGTGGAAAATAGTGAAGTAGTCGAGGCCTGGGTTCCACCTCTGCAGGTAGTTCCTAGAGTATCCAAATGTAGATTTGGAGGGCGGGCGTTCTGCTATCAGGCACCATTACTATGGAACCAACTTCCAATCTGAGTTAAGGAGGCTGACACCACCTCCACCTTTAAAACCAATCGTAAAATGTTTCTTTTTAGTAAATCTCTAGTTAGTGTAAACTCTAGTGTGTCAGAGCCACTAGTCATAGCTGCAGCTATAGAACAAGACTAAGATAGTTTGTCTCAAACCTAACGAGGACCAAGGTACATACCGAACCGTGACTTGTGTGTACTGTTACACCCCTACCAACAACCATTAATGTTTTCTTATAACATCTGATGATATCCTTTTCAGATCAACCTATTAAACTTTTAAGATCTCAACGCTGTTTTGTTGTTCCCAAACAATTTCCTTGTCAAATCTGTGAGTAATGACTACAGTCGGACCTGAGCCAGAAATAGATTCTATCATTCTTTAGTTCTCTGTTTACTTTTAATACAATAAACTCAGGGGCCGTTATTTTAGAATTGAATAATAAAATTAATCAAATATTCATGATCACAATGACTTAACACTTATTAAATAAAACTATTGTATTGCTCTCTGTTCTGAAATATCTATTGTGTGATAAACTAAGGGTCAGTATTAAACAAAAAAGATTCTGACTCAGCACAATGAGCTGGATTAATTTTTCATTATCACTGGAAGTTGCATTGATATATTATCTCTTTTTAAACCTGTAATAACAGATAGCATATAATCAAAAATTAAAGAAAGAAACAAAAAGATTTAAGTAAAACTTAACTGTTACACGACTGACTGTTAATGTACAGAAGGTTTTTTTTTCTTTTCTTCTGGGATTCTAATTGGTTGGTTAGTAATTTACATTATGGAGTCAGGACCAAAAGCTTTAGACCTGTTTCATCAGTTGATGTTAATTTAGAAAGTTAGTAAGTAATACTTATATTAATCTAATAGCTGATTTCCATTGCAGTTTTGCATTATTTTAATTAAATGTCAATCAGCAGAGCATTTGCAGAATGTGGGCAGAACTTACCGTCTTTGATCTTTGACATCATCCTAACACTGTTTTATAAGTTGCTCAATAATTGTTTATTCAATTATTGCTTTGGAGCTAATTTTGCTGAAAGCTGCATTTCAACCAGGCCAGGTGCCGTGATTTCTACTCTGGTGGGCCAACGTCATTTTGGATGGGCCTGTGATTAATAACAGACTACTGACATAGAGCTGAAAATCCCAACTTGATTGTCTCTCTAGTGCCTGATAGCCTCGGCCGTGAACGCTGAGACACGAGCTGTTGCTATGAGCTTTGACAGCGCAGTGCTGCTCTCTCTCCTGTTAAAAGTTAATGTAGCTCACCCGGAGGAAGCAGATTCGGGCTAAAATCAAGACTATTGGGCAACAAGCGGTGACACTGGGACAAAGATAAACACCCCTCACATTGGTTGAAGTGTAGTATGAAGCTGCTCTCACTACCTTTTTGTTCACACAATCAACCTCCCTGAAGACTGAATATTATCTAATGGGTGAATTTCTAAAGCGATCTATTAATGTTATGTGGGGTGGTCAAAGGGACATTATAAAGCCAACAAAGAAGCTAGTGTATATTAACTATTAATCTGGACGTTATTGGCCCGATCCCGATCCTGCTCTTTCCTGTTTATTGACCAATAGTAAAGGAGTTGGACCAAGAAGGCCAGCCCTCATCATTTGCTTAATGAGGCAGAAATGCATGAGGTAAAGTTAAAAGAGGAGAGGAGGGAATGTAAAAACAAGGAATGCACGTATAAGGAAAATAGAATATATTTCTCTAGTCTTAATTTTAATTATGTCAGTTTTGGTCCTCCAAACATTATTAGTTTTCATTTTGAATTCAAATGGTAATTCCAATCAAAATAATTAAAAAATGAGATATTTAAGAAATTCATTTTGCAATGGTGTCATATCACCAGCATGTGGGCGGAGCCTAATTCCTTTGATATTATGACATCATCAGAACACTGGTATATAAGTTGCTAGGCTACCTGCTTATACAGCCATTGCTTTGGAGCTGAGAGTTATGGAAGGTGCATTTCAACTGTGAACGGATAGTAGGGGTGTAACGATACACTAATCTCACGATACGGTACGATACATGATATTGAGGTCACGATAACGATACGATACGATATTATAGCAGTATTTTTTTAACAACCTTGAATGAGGAACATATGACTGAAAAAAAATTGTCTTTTATTTGAAAGACACAAAATACAAAACAATGCTGTGCGTTTGCCCTATTGTTACAGTTTGTAATGCTTTATAACTGTTTAATTTTTAAAGAGAAAGCCAGGTCAACCATTTTCCACAAACTGAACTAAAAGTAAATGTCAGGTTTGCATTATGCATCTTCAGTTTCAAGTACAAATATTTAGCCACAAACTGAATAGTTTCTCTCATGTATGATTGGACTTTTTTCTTTTCCAGAAATTTAACAACTAAAATTAAATAAATAAATAAAAGTAAATAAATACATACAATTTTACAATTCATGCTCACCTTATAAGTGTAAGAGGAGATTTATTTTTGTTAAGGTTATTTTGGTAATTCAGCGTTGATTATTTTATAAATATATTCTTTATATTCTGATGTAAATCAGGGACTATAATGACACTAGTCAGTTTATCTGTAGTGATTAGTCTGTTTTAGATTGGGCGGAGTGATACGCCACAGTACGGCACTAGTTGCTGTGTTGATGTTCTAAAATCCTACACTGTTGAGGGACATTAAAGTACACTGGAACTCAGCAGAAGTTGTCCCCGTGTTTATCCTACTCACCACCCCAAAAAGGTTTAATTTAATAAGGTAAGGCTTAACTCTACACCAGCCTTACATAAGTAAAAGTTCAGAGCTCAAAACCCTGCAAGAGTCCTGTGATCGGGACCAAAACGGTACTAGTTTCTTCTGAGCGGAGGAAGATTTCTGTCCGCGGGTCGAGGCGCGGTCGGCACAAATACGCTGCGCGTTACTAGTCAACACAATAGATTAATATTAATAACCCAATATCACGATACAGTTTGTCACCTCCACGACACGTATTGTGACGAAATTTCGTGGCACGATATATTGTTAAACCCCTAACGGAGAGTAACAATGTCTGATAACTTTAATGACCGAGGTGACAACAAGAGCTCAGACAATGAGACAAATCCACCTCCAAGCTCAGTATTGATCCAGTACTTTTTTAACTGGTCACAAGTAAGATTTCAGGATTTAATGCAACACCTACTTAGAGTGGCTGCGGTAGCCTTAGACTTAGAAGATTTTGATCATACAGAAGATACAGATTCTGAGGCTGAAAACAATGAGGATAACCCCGAGTTAGAAGCTGCCGTCCACGTTGATGAAGAAGAAGTTGAGGAAAACCCAATCCCTGCAAGGTCTGAAATACAGACCAGAGAAGATGATGCTGATGAGGAAGAAATGAGCATAAAAGGTCTAAGACTAGATTGTGATGAAGATGAGGAAACTGATGACTGATGACGGTTCTGAAGTCTGCAGTAAAGTAGAGGCTGCTGATCCAGAACAAGAAGAAAACCCGGTCTCTTCAGGGAGGAGAAAAAGAGCCAGAGAGGATGACAGTGGTGATGAAGAAAGGAGCATAAAAGGTCTCAGAGTTGACAGTGAGTGTGTTCAGTAACAACATCTATGACAACACACTCACACAGACCAAAGATGTTGCTGAAGCGAGCATGCAGAACCAAACTGATGCTGGGGTTGCCAGAGACCCAAACCCTGGCCTGTCCAGGAAGAGGCCACGTGACCATGACGATGAGGGCGAGGACAGCAAGCGCTTCAGACAGGATAGTAGTGACTGAGCTGATGATTGGCAACATATCACAAATATTCATGACTCTTACACCCCCCCCCAGGTTTAAGACTCAGGTTTTCAATGGTGTTAATTTTGTGTGAAAAGGGTTGAGGGTTTGGTTTATGGGCTACTTTGCTTACACTTTTAATGTATGCATTACTTTTATTAATGAGTGTGTGTGTTCGGTTTTATTTTTATAACTCAATATTATTTTATATTATTCCTCAGTTTTTTCATATTACTATCAGCAGCATCCTTATGTCTATGAGTATTGTACAACAAATTCATGACATGTGGTTCTGCTGTGGAATGAGGTTCTTTTGTGTTCCTGATCCCTGCTGACGGTGGAAAGTATGGAGATCTGAAAGAAATGTTGCTTCACCTTCAAGTGAAAATCACCAAGACAGATGGTTTGATTCTAGAGAACGATGGCCCGTGGATCTGATGAATTACCTGCTAAATAAAATCACTGGATGTGACGTAGTCTCATGACCAGACCGTATGATGTTTGAATGATTTATTGCTTGTCTTCATCTTCTGTTGACTATTTTCACAACAGCAGAAGTTTCAGCAGCAGTCACAGTAGTTTGTCCAAAGCTAATGATGCTACCATCGATCTCCTTCAAAGGCCAGATCATGTTCTTTGTCAAAGAATGGGATTCTACGAGAGTTAACCCGTGTCCAACCAAGGATACGGATAAGACAATGCTTACCTCCTCCACCTTATATTTCTGGATTCATGGAAGACAAATGATTTAAAATGTGTATTTTTCTGTTTTAGTTACAACTGAACAATATTCTGCGTTATTGTAAATATGTTGAATAAAGTTCGACTCACCCGACTGTTTTGTTTCCCTTTATATACATTTTATCATGCACCTTATAACCTGGTGGCTTTATGTATAAAAATAGACGCGTTCATGGATATTGTGACTTATAATGCGGTAGGATGAATGAATGAATGAATGAATGAATGAATGAATGAATGAATGAATGAAAATACAGTAGGCTAAATGACACTGCTAGCATAAGATGGACACATTTCTGACGCAGCTCCCATGTAAACGCAAAGCAGAGGATGAGGCATTACCACATGTGCTTCCAAAGCAATTTCCTTCCAAGGCAAAGACTAGAAAATGTGATGACACATATCTTGCCTGTGGCTTCACCTGTACAACGCTGGGTATTGAAGAGACGCCGCGGCGTGTTGTCTGTCTTAAAGTGCAGGCTCCTGACAGCTTGAATCCGAACAAGCTAAGATGCCACTTGGAGACAAATCATCCAGAGCACAAAGACAAGCCAGTTGACTCTGTCAGACAAAAATTCCTTAACTGCTGCGCTCAAGCGTCTTAGTCTAGATGGAAAGGGGGGTCCACGCGCACCCCCCGGATTTTTTTATGCCACTTGATTTTTTTTAATCCTTTAAATGTCTAGTTTCAGAATTTGGTCAGTGCCAAGATCAACTAATGTCTGAAAGGCTTCGTTTTCACACTTAATTGCATCTAACTCCAGACCAGAAAATTGAAATTTGAGATTGGCAAAGTAGCATATCCTATCATACATACAAGCCACAGAGACTAATAAACACATTTATTTTTGCTGCAACCACCGAGCAACGACCAAAACAACCTAGCAACCACTTTTAAGACCCTAACTACCCTAGCAACCACCCTAGCAACCACACCTAAAAGAACTTAAAACCTCCTTAGTCTAGAAGGAAAATGGGTTTCAAGGGTAACCCCTATTATTTATGTCATCTACTTTTTGTTATCATCAAAGTGTCTTCTTTCAGAATTTGTCAGGTGCCAACCTGAAATCATCTCCCAAAGGCTTTATTTTTTATCCTTGTACTGCGAACCCCGACCAGAAAACTCTAAACACCGACATAGTATGTGGTGCAACTTTTGTCCTAAACAACTTACAGAGACAAATTAATACATTTTCCAAGCCAACTCTGATAGGCCATCACGTAGCAACCACCTTTAAGACCCTAGCAACCACCCTAGCAACCACCCTAGCAACCGCCTCTGTAAGTTGTTTAGGACAAAAGTTACACCACATTGTAGATATTTGTGAGAAAGGCCTCAAACCAGGTCAGGTAGCTATGAAAAATGAATCGTTTAAAGATCAACTTAGTAAGCAATTACAAGTTTGTCACTTATTTTTACATTAAGTAATAAAAGAATAAGTTAAAATAGATTATTAATAGATTACCTGGAGTAATTGTGGCCATCATACGCGAAGAAGAGATCCGCCATGGCGCCATTACAGTGATGGAAGAGCTCAACCATCTGCAGAGAAGATGAATGTTGTATTGCAACATTGAGGAATGAAACGCAATTTGGTTTTCAGCAGGAGGGGTAAACTCGGCATTCTTGGGGAAGCTGGGGCCGGTCCTTTTGAACACCAGCTCTGGGAGACTTTCAGGAGGTGTGATCTTAAGGCTTCTCATCTTGGATGACCTTTCATACAGAGGAAGGGTTGAGCAGCCAGGGCAAGCAACAGGTGCCTGGGTTTGGTGGTTTTATCTCGAGCACAGGGAAAGTGCCTCCGAGGAAATCTACTATCGACTTCTACACGCCCATCGACCAGCCTATAACAGACAACGCAGTGGTGTATGAGATCCTCAAGAGGTCTGAGGCAGCAACCGAGGAGGTTGGACAGCCATACACGATCAACACATTTGACCTAGGAGTGGTGATGAAGGCCTGTCCTATAGTATGGAAATATGAGGAGGAATTCAGTAGGCATGTCGTCCTTATTGGCAAGTTCCATACAGCCATGAATTACACGTGTCTTGGAGCTGGCTATGCAGAGATCCTCATTGAGGCAGGCCTCGCAACCAGTGGTTGCCTGAAACACATCCTAAGTTGGAAATCATATGCCAAGGCTCTCTTTAGTCTGAAGGCAGTCACAGAAGCACTTGAACGGCTGCTCTTCGATGTCTTCCTAGATGACGAGAAGCCAGACATCTCACATGAGACCCTAATCAACCTCATCCACTGCTGTTCTTCGGAGAACCTTGACACCACTCTGAAGGATCCCTCACTCCTAAACCTGATCGGTCAGTACCAACAATACCAAGACAAGGTACGCAGAGGACATCTGGGTAAAACAGGAATGTTCTGGCTCTCTGTGATGGATCATGCGAGGCTGGTCTTCATGATGGATGTTGCTGTGAAAACCAACAACTTCGAGCTCTTCCATCACTGTAATGGCGCCATGGCGGATCTCTTCTTCGCGTATGATGGCCACAATTACTCCAGGTAATCTATTAATAATCTATTTTAACTTATTCTTTTATTACTTAATGTAAAAATAAGTGACAAACTTGTAATTGCTTACTAAGTTGATCTTTAAACGATTCATTTTTCATAGCTACCTGACCTGGTTTGAGGCCTTTCTCACAAATATCTACAATGTGGTGTAACTTTTGTCCTAAACAACTTACAGAGGCGGTTGCTAGGGTGGTTGCTAGGGTGGTTGCTAGGGTCTTAAAGGTGGTTGCTACGTGATGGCCTATCAGAGTTGGCTTGGAAAATGTATTAATTGGTCTCTGTAAGTTGTTTAGTACAAAAGTTGCACCACATACTATGTCGGTGTTTAGAGTTTTCTGGTCGGGGTTCGCAGTACAAGGATAAAAAATAAAGCCTTTGGGAGATGACACTTTGATGATAACAAAAAGTAGATGACATAAATAATAGGGGTTACCCTTGAAACCCATTTTCCTTCTAGACCAAGGAGGTTTTAAGTTCTTTTAGGTGTGGTTGCTAGGGTGGCTGCTAGGGTAGTTAGGGTCTTAAAAGTGGTTGCTAGGTGGTTGCTAGGTTGTTTTGGTCGTTGCTCGGTGGTTGCAGCAAAAATAAATGTGTTTATTAGTCTCTGTGGCTTGTATGTATGATAGGATATGCTACTTTGCCAATCTCAAATTTCAATTTTCTGGTCTGGAGTTAGATGCAATTAAGTGAGAAAACGAAGCCTTTCAGACATTAGTTGATCTTGGCACTGACCAAATTCTGAAATTAGACATTTAAAGGATTAAAAAAAATCAGGTGGCATAAAAAAATCCGGGGGGTTCGCGTGGACCCCCCTTTCCATCTAGACTATCTCTCTTTGCTAAAGCTGCATCCGTGCTGGCAACTGCTCAAATCGCCTCATGTAAAGTTTCCTACCAAGCAGCACAGTGTAAAAAGCTGCACACACTTACACATACTTCCCTTGCTATGGATATGGTTTCAGTTATGATGGTGACTATGCAGCCAGCAAACTAAGGGCTATTCCTCTGTCCAACAACACCATCGGCCGGCGCATTTATAACACGTCACAGGACATCGAGGAGCAACTTAATGACATGGTGCGAGACAGCCGCTCCTCCCAGCAGATGGATGAAGCCACTGACAGTAACAAAGACTGTTTATTGATAACTTCTCAGATTCATAGATGGAGATGACATGAGGGAGGAATTACTTTTCTGCAAACTGTTTAAAACCATTGACATTTGAAAGAGGCCGATCTGAAATGGGAGGACTGTGTGGGGATCTGCACTGACGGGGCAATGGAGAGGGCCCCAATGTGTGGTGGACGCACTGCACAATACGCTGCGAAGCACTGGCGTCTAAAGAGCTGAGTCCCGAGCTGAATGATGTCGTGACCCCCGTGATTGCCCAAATCTTATTGAGCTTCTTCGGACACTGAAGCCGTTCCTCTTCAGAAATCAATCTAGCCAGCCAGCACTAGCCACGAATGGCTTCTCGTTGTCAGCTATGGTCAGATACAACTCTTTTCCCATCACTCGTATAATCTTCTGCGACTCATGCTGGTGTCTGGCACGCTTGTATCCAAGCTAAGAGAAAAGAAAAAAGGCAAAAACAGGGAGGGGAAAAAGAGGTGCATGCAATTCCCCTCCTTTTTTCCTTCTCTTTGATACACAAGCTGCCCAACTTCATAACACGTCATCAATTAGGTCACTCTAAAATTAAATAGTCACTCACTTTGTGATTCATCTAATGTTATTTATTTGTGTTTAGGAAGGCTATATTTGCATACGGTAGAATATTTCTTTGGCCACCAGAAAAAGAATGTTTGACCCAAACTTTATTTGCGATGGGCGTTTAATATATAACATTTTTTGCTACACCCTTTGGATAATTGGGACTCTGACATTTTTTTAAGTTTTACAGGACATAACAACAAGACCTGTCAAAACCCGTATTTTTTCTGCACTTTGTGAGGAAATGGGCTCCAAACACACAGCTGTTCTGTTTCACAGCAGGTCCTGATGGCTGTCACGTGGGAAAGTGCTGTCCAGGGTCTTTGAACTGCGAGATGAGATCTGCATCAATAAGTACCTCATGAAACTAGCAAACCTCAGTGACGTGTTTCTGAAACTCAACAAAGTGAAAGTTGCAGGGAACAAATACACACCTCCCACATCTTGCAGATTTTTATCTGCCAGATCTATCCAGATCTATCTGATTTATCTCCCCATCTTCATCAGAAAACATGACATGTGGCTGCAGCGAGTGAAAGTTGGACGTGTGGACTTCCGTTTCCGCTAGCGAAGGGATGGCAGCCTAAAAAACAAGCTCCCCGACGGTTTTGCATAAATAGGCCCCGAAAATAACTTTTTGAAACAATACTTGCAGAATATACACTAAATGATGAAAGGGGCCGGTAAGGGCAGTAGGAGAACTATGAATGATACAGAAATGGACCGTGAATCGAGACGGAACAACTCCCCGGGAGAAGAGCAGCATGACGCCGGCGGCAGCGTGGCCGAGGCCGGCGTGAGGAGCATTCTACTTGAGCTGAAGGAGATCCGAAGGGAAAACCAGCAGCAATTCTCCGAAATAAAACAACATATGAAGAACACAGACGACAGACTGGGCCTGGCAGAAGGGAGAATTGAAGAGACTGAGACCCTGCTTCATGCGTCGCTAAAGATTATCAAACAGCTGACCAAACGCCAAACAGAAATGGAAACGGCCATGATAGACCAGAACGCGCGTTCGCGCAGAGAGAACCTGCGTTTCTACTCGATAAGGGAAGACGCAGAGGGCACCGACATGATTGCATTCCTGGATAAACTGCTGAAAACCGCACTCGGTCTCCCCGAGGACACGGCCCTCGACATACAGCGCGCCCACCGAGCGCTGGGACGAAAACCTACTGATGTGACCAGACCCAGATCGATTGTGGCCAAGTTCGGGTGTTACCGAGTCAAAGAGGATATACTACAAAAAGCGTGGCAGAAGAAAGAACTGTGGTGTGACAACGTGCGCTTTTATGTCGACCATGACTACCCCCCAGAGGTGGTGAAGAGACGCGCCGAATACACCGAGGCACGGAAGGTTCTAAAATCCAAGAAAATAAAGTTCCACACGCCCTACCCATTCCGAATGCGCGTCTTCTACGACGAAGGCGTTAAAGTGTACCAGAACGCGACAGAAGCGACGAGGGACATGGCGAGACGAGGCTTCCAGATTACCGTGGTTAAACCCCCTACAGAACCGCTACAAGAAGAGATCCAACTGCTTTCTACGTGGGAGACGGTGGCGAGGCGACGCGACCGTGGAGAGGACCGCGAGCCGGGCGTAATGGACTCGCAGCCGCGACAAGGAAGAACCACGGAGGCGCACCGGGGATCTCAATACAAAGACAGGCTGCGACAATTCAGAAGACTCCCCGATGAAGAAGAAGATTAAACGACGATCACGGACATGTAGATAAGTGTACACATTCACAGAATGACACATCATAATGTTAGCTGACCTTATTATGCCCCGCGAAGGAGGAAGAGAGCTGCCGGTTTGCGCGCACACATGTCACGGACAGAGATGAACGGTGGTGGTGGGCGCGCGCGCTCCCGGGCGCGCTCGCGGGCGCGTCCGCGTGCGCGCGCGCGCATCGCCCCTTACTCTTACGGCAGCTCGTGCAGTTTATATGTTTTTTGTTTTAAATTTGGGTAATCTGATTTCACCAACACATCGACAGAATAAATATAGCATTGGGCTCGAATGGACACTTGATTATGAGGAGCCTAAAGGACTCAGAGATTCCCTCCTAATCTAGCGGGCACTTTTATTTTATTTTTTATTTTTATTATGCATACTAAAAGATGTGTCACATTTCTGAAATTGTAACTTGGCTTAGCATAGGAAAACATACTTAGGGTGGATGTAGGCTAATTTCAGGGTTTTTCTTTTATCATTTCATTCAGAGAGGCAGATAATTATTCAGGGACCTGTGCGTGTGTGCGTGTGTGTGTGTGCGCCCGCGTGCGTGTGTGGGCGTGTGTGCGCCCGCGTGTATGTGCAGCATGGGATGCGGGCTGGGGGGGGCCTCCCTGCTTGGGGTGGGGGGGCGCGCGCCCTGTGTGTGCTCGAGGCAGGGGTGTGTTTGCGTCGTGGCTCTGCTGCGCGGCGCGGTGCGCTGTGTGGCCTCGCTGGATGCTTAGCGGACTTAATTTGCTGGGTGCCCGGCGGGGCCGTGCGGCGGGGCGCGTCGTGCGGTGGGGCTTTAGGGCGGGCGTGGCCCTGTCGTGGGCGGGTGCGGGGTGCGCGGTCCTCTCCCCTTGGTGTGGGGGGTCTTCCCCAGCTTGCATGTATGGATGTATATGCGTTTATGTATGTTTTTATTTATTTTCTTTTTCATCTTTTTGACGGTACAAGGATAACAAGCAAATGATTGATGGGAGAGAATTATACCAAACACTGGGGGACGACTAAAATAATGCTAACTGCTGTCAGTTATCTTAATTTTATTTTATTTATTTATTTAATTTTTTTTTTATTTATTTATTTTTTTTTATTTTTTATTTTTTTTTTTTTTTATTTTTTTTTTTTTTTGATTTTCACTTTCGTATCAAACTGCCTCTTTGACCATACTGAAGCATTGCCTGCCCTACTTTAGGACCACCACTCAACTAATATAAGATTATCCTACTTACAAATAGACTTAATTCACAAAGTCGGAACTAGTTTACTGGCGAACCATCTCCACCTTACTTTCATTTTCTACCCTTTTTCTTTTTCTTGTTCTATGGCTAACATGCAGCCATATAGGGCCCCACTACAGCTACATAGTGGGACTACTCCCTATCGGGACTTTGATCATACAAGGTCCCACAAGGCTCCTTCAAGAGGAGCCTTATTTGCGGAAAAGCAAGTTCTGTTAAAAGGAGTTTTTGTATCCTTTTTGTTTTATTTTTTCACTTTGTTGAAGGTTGTTACTGAAACTGAAATCGCATTAGGCAACTTAAGGTCATTTGGGCTAGCAGGAAAAGTAATTGTATACCAATGGATAACATATGTTACAACAAGAATATAAAGTAGTTACTCTTAATGTTAATGGGCTACAGGGACCAATCAAAAGAGGCAAGCTTATAGCTAAGATGAAGAGAGAGAACCAACAAATAATCTTTTGGCAAGAGACTCATATGACACGGGATGAACATGAAAAATTGAAAAAACTTGGGTTTAAAAATACATTCTACTCATCATACAATGGACATACTAGGGGGGTGGCAATACTTATTTCAAATAAGGTCACCTTTCAACTCAAAAAACAGTTTACAGATAAGGAAGGACGATATGTTATGATTAATGGGCTTTTGGATTCTAAAGAAGTAACATTACTTAATGTTTACAGACCACCGGGAACGGACAAAGTAATAATTAAGAAAATATTTGATTTAATCGTCACTGAGGCCTCGGGTACACTGATCGCAGGGGGAGATTTTAACATCCAGATGGAATCCCAGGATTCATCAAACCCACGAAAAGTAACCAATTTGGAATCGGTATATGTTAAAAAATTAGTTAAAGACACTGAGATGTTTGATGTATGGAGAGACCTCAATCCAACCGCGAAACAATTTAGCTACTTTTCCCACCCACATGGGGTTCACAGCAGATTGGACTACTTCTTCATGTTTAAACCAGAAAGACATAGAATCATAGACTGTAAAATTGGTGTTAGGGACGTTTCCGACCATGCAGGAGTGTACCTGAGGCTTCACTTAGACGTACAGCCAAAGAACACTATTTGGAGATTAAACACAAGCCTCCTAAATAGTCAAGAATTTAAGGAATACAACGAAAAAGAAATAAAGGAATACTTAGAGTTTAACAGTACTGAGGATATAACACCTGACATATTATGGGATGCAGCAAAAGCAGTGATGAGAGGGAAAATAATAATGTGGTCTTCTAAACACAAGAAGCAGCAACGGAAACAACTGAATGACTTAACTAAAGGACTGGGAGAGTTAGAGAAACAATATGTTGCTTCAAATGACCCTCAAACGTTGATACGGATACATACAACAAAAAGAGAAATTAACGAAATACTTGATAAACAAGTGGAAACACAACTCAAATATTTGAAGCAAAAATATTATGAAAATGGCCCCAGAGCAAGAAAAGTGCTGGCATGGAGATTACGTAAACAACAAAATGAAAGATCTATCTTTACGATTGAAGACCCCAACACTAAATGCTTGAATTACACTACGGAAGGGATACAGAAATCCTTTGAAAGATACTATGAAAAATTATACTCTCAACCACCAGCAGCAGAACTCTCCCTAGTACAAAACTTCCTGGAGTCCCTGGACTTACCAACGATAGGTGAAAATCAAAATAAAATGTTAACTACAGATATCGAAACAGAAGAAATTGTAGAGGCTATATCTAGACTGAAAACTAATAAAATGTCAGGAGGTGACGGCTTCCCGGCTGAATGGTATAAAGCATTTAAAGGCTCATTAATAGGGACACTTAAAGCATGTTTTAATCATGTACTTAAAGGCGGTGATACACCTGTATCTTGGAGACAGGCTATAATTTCTGTGATACCAAAAGCCGGCAAGGACAAAACAAAATGTAGTTCTTACAGGCCAATATCTGTCCTTAACATAGATTATAGACTATTTGCGTCAATAATGGCTAAACGGTTAGAAAACATTCTTCCAGATAAGATAGATGACGATCAATGTGGGTTTATTAAGGATAGGCAAACACAGGATAATGTCAGAAGAGCATTATTCCTAATAGATAACATGAGTAAGAACAATGCTAACACGTTAGCAATTAGCTTGGACGCAGAAAAAGCCTTTGATTCTTGTCGTTGGGAGTTTTTATACCTGGTATTACAACGCATGGGATTTGGAAAGGAAATTGTAAAATGTCTTAGTTCCTTGTATCATCAACCAACCGCCAGAATCAAAGTAAATGGAAGTTTGTCAAACACAATCTCCTTGAAACGTGGCTGTCGTCAAGGTTGTAACTTAAGCCCCGCCCTCTTTGCATTATTTATAGAGCCACTTGCCCAAGCAATAAGGGAGGATGACTCAATATCTGGAATTTTAATGAAAGGTTCAGATCACAAAATTAGCTTATATGCCGATGATGTACTGATGACACTTTCCAACCCAGAGACCAGTCTCCCAAGACTAATGTCTCTTCTGGATAGATACGGTTCGTATGCCGGATACAAATTAAACATAGATAAAACACAAGTGCTCTCATTCAATTACTCACCCCCTGATAATATAAGAAATAGATACAAATTTAAATGGAATGCAAAGACAATTAAATACCTGGGTATTAACATACCTAAAGACCTGAATAATATATATAAGGAAAACTATGACGTAATTACAAAAGAAATACAATTAGATCTGGAGAGATGGACCCCATTAATGTTTGGTTTGCACGATAGGATAGAAACCGTAAAAATGAACATCCTGCCAAGGTTACTCTTCTTTTTTCAGTCTTTACCACTAGAAATACCAAAGAAACAATTTGACAATTGGAACAGAGCATTATCTAGGTTCATTTGGAAGGGTAAGAAGCCCAGAGTGCGCTTCAAAACACTACAACTACCTAAAGATGAGGGTGGCATGTCACTCCCATGTTTAGAAGACTATTATAAAGCAGCACAAATACGATACTTAATATGCTGGTGTAACCCCGAATATGAGGCTAGATGGAAAGAAATAGAAATAAATCAATTGGATGTCCCCCTCCAGGCACTGGTGGGAGATAGAACCCTCATGAGAACACACGCAGGACAATTAAGTAATTGGACGAAGGTCCCACTGAATATCTGGTTTAAGGAATGCAAGGAACAAAAACTGGAACGCGTAATACGGAGGTTGAGATGGCTAGCGTACGACACAGACTTTGCACCCGCCAAAATGGATGCTAGATTCAAACAATGGACTTGGTATGGTATCACAACATATTGTCGGATCTCGTCCAGCACGCGCCTGGAGAGCTTCCAATACCTCATAGACAAATATGGTTTAGAGAAACAGGATTTTTATAGATATTTACAACTAAGGCACCACTATGATAAAAACATACAAATGGAAAACCCTGACACAGATCTCATCAATGTAGTCACTGAGGCCTATACAGGTAGATCTACAAAAAAACTAGTATCACAACTGTATTCGGTCCTACAGTCTGCCAGAGACCATTCTACATTTTATGTCAAAAATAAGTGGGAAAAGGAGGCAAATATATCCATAACGGAGGAGGACTGGTTCAATGTCTGCTCTGTGTTGTCCACAACTACCAGTTCCGGTACATGGAGAGAATTCGCATGGAAAAACGTGATTAGATTCTTTATTACACCAAAGATAACAAGCCTACAAAATGGGACACCAGAATCAGGGAACTGCTGGAGGGCATGTAATAGAACGATGGCTGACCACTTCCATATATTTTGGGAATGTCCAAAAATACAAAAATTCTGGCTGGACATTGTAGCGGAAATTAAACTAATAATGTGCTTTGAGATCGAACACGAATTCACAATCATCTACTTGAGTAACATACCAGAAGACTTTACCACACCAGACAAGTATCTTCTCAAGATACTGCTGATAGCAGGGAAAAAAGCAATAACTAAAAAATGGCTGGATAAAAACCCACCTACCAAAGGAGAGTGGACAGCCATCGTTCAAAATATTTATGAAATGGAAAAACTTACCTTCTCCATCAGATTATGTAAAGACAAATTTAACAAATATTGGCAGAAATGGAACCTACACATGGGGATTGCCAGTTTGTGGGACTGAGTGAAGGACAGATGTTGCTTTTGTTCCATGTCAACTTTGTGAACCTGTTTTTATTTTCATATTTGTATTGCTTTTTTTTTTTTTTTTTTTTTTTTTTTTTTTTTTTTTTTTTTTTTTTTTCTATCATCTATATAATTCTCATAAATATGGACACTTGAGACAATGAGGACTGGATCGATGGGAACAGAGACTCTTGATTATACCACCTGTATGACCTGTGACATTCATGAGTAGTAACAATATGCTGTATGTACTTGGTATTGTAACAATGTATTCCTTGATGCCCAAAGTGACCTTACCTGCTCAACAAAAACCTAAATAAAAACAAAGTTTCAAAAAAAAAAGAAAGTTGGACGTGTGGACTCATTTGAGAACCTGAAATCATTAATTGAAGACAACAAGATGCAGAACACGGTGATCCCATGCATGAAAGCTCACATCTCTGCCCTTCAGAAAAATTTCCAGAGATATTTCCTGATGCACGATCCAACAAAATATGCTTGGATCCGTGATCCCTTCAGTGCATCGCCACCTGCCGACTTCAGCACGTCAGAGGAGGAACAGTTCATAGTTTTCAGGGTGGCAATCTCAAAATTGTGCAAAAAAGTTTGGGAACCACTGAGTTTACCTAACATGCATGTTTTTGTGCTGTGGGTGGAAGCCGGAGTACCCGGAGTCCCCGGAGTCCCCGGAGTACCCGGAGTACCCGGAGTCCCCGGAGTACCCGGAGTACCCGGAGTCCCCGGAGTACCCGGAGTACCCGGAGTCCCCGGAGTACCCGGAGTGCCCGGAGTCCCCGGAGGGAACCCACGCCAGCATGGGGAGAACATGCAAACCCCATACAGAAAGACCCCCGCTGCGCTTTTATTGAATAACAAAAGGCAAAGTGTATTTACTAAAACAGAATCAAGGCAGAGTAAAAAATAAAGTCTAGCCACAAAAAAATTAAATCAGTCCATTTGTCACTGACCTTCACGTCCAAAAGAGATAGGAAGTTAGTTTTCTAGTCCCACCCTTTGCCCCGCTTCTTAGTTTTCATGGGTTGCAATAACAAACAAAGATTCAAAAGGCATTCTTTTAAAACACATAATGAATTTAAGTGTGTTCAGAGATGCAGACAAACTGACCTTCACAAGTTAACCTGTTTTTCTCGTTAATCCTATTTATCAATCCCATTTCTCACGGATCCAGTCTGCTTGAGCTATACTTTTGTTATTTTGTTCTTTAGTTTTGGTATTGTTTGTGACCCATATCCAGTTTTTTTTGTGTCCTTGTGTTTATAGTTTGATTTCCTTGTTCCCATCACCTGTGTCTCCTGAGTGTATATCTTGTCTCGTCTTTCCCTTCCTCTTCCTCCCTGCTGCTCCGTTTGAAATCCTGATCAGCTCGTCTGCTGGGGGTTTCCTGGCTTTTTTGTGTGTGTTGGAGGCAATCTGGATTTACTTTTTGGATTCCTGCTTAGCAGTGTTTTTTGTGAAATAAAGTACTTTTGTTTTCAAACTTGTGCCGCCTCATCACGTGGATTTGGGTCCTCTCTACTCAGCACGAGACTTCGGCTTTCATGCTCCACAGATCTGGAACACACTTCCAGAAACCTGCTGCAACACTCAGCTCCTTCAAATCGAGGATAAAAACTCACTGGTTTTACAGCTGCCTTTGACTGAATTATTTAGAATCATTCTGAAGTTAGATTTTAACGATGTTCATTTCAGTGCGAGACTATAACTCTAATTTCTCTGAACCGTAACTTTGCTTTCTTCACTTTATGTTCTGGTTATGTAAACCACCTTGAATAGCCACGTTGCTGAAATGTGCTGTACACATAAACTTGCCCTTCCTGATCACAATCACAAAGATGTTATGTTACCCTCCTGTGGAAAACAACAATTAGCATAAATAAACTTCTGTGAATATCAAACACCACCTCAGAACCTTATCTTGGCGTTGAGGAAGAAAGGAGGGCAAAGCTTCATCTGAGAAAATAAGATGATTGATATAAAACAAAAGGATCGTGTCAGCATCTCAACTTAAAAGGACACGTCATTGCAAAAAGTCAGCAGAAATGTTCCTAACTCAAAGGTCAACCAAAGGTCATGCAACACACCTGAGCTTTGAAGTGTGGGACCCCAGACAGACCTGATCCACACAGCTACCGCTTTTATTCACCACATCCTCTGTATTGTGATGGCAATGCTCATGATTATGAAAGGATAATCAATATTGACGATCCTTTCTCTATAGAGGGTCTGCATTGACGTCACTTCCCCACTGGACCAGCCCCCTTATTCGTACTGAGTGGCAAAACATCAGCAAAAACAGCTGCAACTAGTGGAGAAGACGGGATAATGGGCTTAAATTAAAGGCAGTTGGACTTGACAGTGACCCGTACAGTTACCCCAAGAACCAGTGGTCCATGGACATTAATATTTGGTACAGTTACCAAGAACCAGTGGTCCATGGACATTAATATTTGGTACAGTTACCAAGAACCAGTGGTCCATGGACATTAATATTTGGTACAGTTACCAAGAACCAGTGGTCCATGGACATTAATATTTGGTACAGTTACCAAGAACCAGTGGTCCATGGACATTCATATTTGGTACAGTTACCAAGAACCAGTGGTCCATGGACATTAATATTTGGTACAGTTACCAAGAACCAGTGGTCCATGGACATTAATATTTGGCCCACGAATCCAGTTTCCTGATATTTATATGTACTTAATTTCTACGCTGGGTTAATACACAAAGCAAAGCTTGAAGGCTTACAAAAGATTTGACGCTTGGTCCAACTTCAAGGCAGGATTTTTTGGCGAAATTAAAGTGATGAGGACACTGAACTTTATGATTTGACCGTTTAACGTTAGCTACCCAAAAATCCAACATTACCTGATACAAAATGGGAACCATAAATCCACGTTTCGGTGCCTGGAATCCAGTTGTTTCTGTGAATTGCAGCGATCCATTTGTCTCTCTTAAGCTTACTTTTCGGCAGTCTGTAAAACGATAACTCCGATTTCTTGCTAAATCTATGTCGATTGCAGTCGATCAGTCGATTCCACAACAGCTCTTTCCCATTTTAGATGTTTTCGAGTTAATCAAACTGAAAGTTTACGCTGCCACTCAGTCTTTCTGCCACTCAGTCTTTCTGCCACTCAGTGTGCGTAACCCGCATCTGTGACGTCATGCGCGTTCCCTCTATTCAGACAGTAATGCCTGTATTCAGATTCATATGACAGCCTTTGCTGGAAGAAACCAACAATAGGGCTGATTGCAGTTTTTGTGAACCTTCAGACGAAGTGATTTCTGCTTCGGTCTCATCTGTCTCATCTGAAGTCAGCCCCCGGAAAGCTTTCGTGTGGGGAAATTTCAAATAAAACATGATCTGCAGGACTCCAGTAGTCTATTCATAAGAAGTAGTACAGTGGTTATGTATTTCTCCCCACTCTCAAGAACAAGGCACAGCATTTAAAAGGATTGAGGATTGTGCAAAGCGCTGCAAAATGGGTCCAGTGTTCAGCCTGGAGATCCAGATATCTTTTGTCTCTGTAGGGTCAGAGAGCGCGACATTTAAAGTCCACTTTGGTGGAAGCATTCATGATTCACTTGTACAGAAATCCTTTCATAAGTTTTCGTGATACAAACTCTGACAGATGGATGTCCTCAGTCAGTCTCAATGTACAGAAGCAGTCTCTTTTTTCAGAAGTCAACACAGTCGGCCGTTGTGCTCTACATATCTGGCTTTGGTTTCACAGTCGATGCCCTTCTTGATATGACCTCCCAACTATGTCAATGTATATTCTCTGAAAATATCTGGAAATTCAAGGAAGTTATTATTTCACTGTGTGGCCCATCTCCTGGATTCTGACAATTAAGTGAAAAGACACACATTTTAAATACACTTTTGTAACCTTATAATCACTGTTATACATATTAAGATGTAAATCTGTCTCTGTGCCCAGCCTGGTAGCCTAAAAATAATGTAAAGTATAAATGCAGTGCATTTTCATCTTCTCAGCTGCGTTCTACCAGCATAGGGTGTCATTTTAGTGGGAAGGTAGAGGTATAAAATGCTGGGTGTATTCAAAAAGGTGTGTATCTTGTATCCAGTAAATGAAGCAGACTCGAGTTCTCTTAATCACGAAAATAAACCTTGATGTGATGCTATATATGAGAAACAAACAATTATTTGGCAGGTTGCACCTTTATATAAAAGCAGACTAAATCACAGCTACTGCTAACAGATGTTGCACAGTTGAAGAAGCAATGCATCGTTTTAAAAACATGTCTTTAAACTGGTGTTAAGGTCCACTAAATAAACACGCACATCCTTTTATACCTTTTTCCTGGATGTTAAAAACTGTCTAACTAAACTCTTGACACTACATCTGTGCCCTCAGGACATTCTGTTCTCGCAGGTATCCAGTGATTACATCTATTCCTAACTCTTACTTTTTTTCCATTTATTATATTACATTTTATCGCAATAACATCTGACATCATGACCTGCTTACCTGAAAACACAAAAACACAAGCACATAGCACATCCATATTCATTTAATGATTGGACCTTTTATGAAATTGATTGAATTCATTAATTCAATGCATAGACTGCAAAAACTCAAAATCTTACCAAGAATATTTGTCTTTAATTTCTAGTTAAAATGTCTCATTTTTAGTAAAATAATCTCATTACACTTAAAACAAGACTCATCACTGGAAAAAACAACAATTTTCACCTGTTTCAAGTAGATTTTCACTTAAAATAAGTAGAAAAATCTGCCAGTGGAACAAGATTTTTTTGCTTGTAATGAGAAGATAAATCTTGTCCCACTGGCAGATTTTTCTACTTATTTCAAGTGAAAATTTACTTGAAACAGGTGAAAATTGTCAAATAACAAGTTATATTTCTGGTAATGAATCTTGTTTTAAGTGTAATGAGATTTTTTGACTAAAAATTAGACATTTTAACTAGAAATAAGACAAATATTCCTGGTAAGACTTTGAATTTTTGCAGTGTAAGAACCTGAAATGGGGAACTACCGTAGGGACGTTCTGGAGAAACTGCTGCCTTTACCAGCATCTGGTCTCTTCCTCACTGCACTGTTTGAGCCTGTAGTACCTGTCAGCCTGTGTGTAATGAGATATACTGTAAAAGAGACGTCGCTATAAAGCTGCGGATTCTGAGCAGCACAGACGGGTTTCCATGGCGGCGGGTTCTGGGTGGCAGCGGAGGTTTCCATAGTGAGGTTAAGTGCAACAGTTGTTTGACTGAAAATGCACTGAAACGTTGGCGATCCTCCAAATGCAGCTTTCCTGAGCACAATCCCTGTGTACAGTGTTCCTGCATGAGTGTAGCTCGCTGTCCCCGGAGGTTCATGGGGCTTACTGAAACTCTTCTAATTTCATCAATCATAACTTCCAAAGGAAATGAACCCAATTCTCCTGACTATGTGTGCAATGCCTCCCTTTTTTTAATAATTCAGATTCAGATGACTTTATTAATCCCTTTGGGAGGTTCCCTCTGGGAAATTGACATCTCCATCTCACTCACAATTCAATTCAATTCAGTTCAGTATTATTTATGTAGTGTTTATTACAACAGAAGTTGTCTCTAGGCACACAGCACTGTCATATACAAATCAAACACCCCAAAAACCAGACAACCGTATAAAAAAACAGCTTTTTCCTTAAAGCCTTAACCGCCCTGAATAAAATGTGAATGCCTTCATGTGCAATTACTGTTTTTACCGTGCAATACTTTTTCCCTTGACTATCTGTGCAATATTCCACCACAGGTGTAACTATATGCTATTATCTGTAAATAGGATCTCAGGTCTTCACTATTCAAAATGCACCTTAATCTTTTTTTATATTTTTATATTATTTATATTTCTTATATTCTTATATTTCTTATTGTTTGCACTATTGTTTCTTATTTGTCTTGCACTGGAGAGGTGCTGCTTTCAATCTCACTGTAACCAGGTACATTGACAATAAAGTATTCTATTCTATTCTATAAAGATAAAAAGATAAAAAATTAAAAATAAAGATGAAAATAATCCAATCCAATCCCATTTGTATTTGTTAAGCACGTTGAAAACAACCACTGCTGACTAAAGTGCTGTACAGAATAAATAACAAGACAAAACAGCTCAAGACATAAAATGTTAAATAAGATAAGCAAGACATAAAATAAAGTTAACAGTCATATATATATATATTTGTATATATATATATATATATATATATATATATATATATATATATATATATATATGTATATATGTATATATGTATATATATATATATATATATATATATATATATATATATATATATATGTATATATGTATATATATATATATATATATATATATATATATATATATATATATATATATATGTATATATGTATATATATATATATATATATATATATATATATATATATATATATATATATATATATATATATATATAAAATTTTGAGGGCCCCCCCCGGCCATTTCGCACAGGGCCTCGCAAATCTCCCAGACGGCTCTGATGTGAGTGCCCTCGCCCACTTCTGCTGCATCAACAAGATGCTGCCCACTGAGTCTCCAGTTAAACATCCAATTTGCTTGCTGTTTCACAAGCCCCATCCAGGCTCTCGGGTGCAGATCACAGGGACAGCGTTTTTTAGCGTCAATGCACTCGTACACCCAAAATAGTAAGTGTGCAAGTATGATCTTTGTCTCAAGCTGCAGCTATCTAAACCATAACTCCAGATGTTATTCCTGAAAGCGCCACAAATCATCCCTGCACATGTGGGCGTGACCTTTGATAGTGGGGGAGTAAAAACCGTAAACATATGAGCACATGAGGCTGCGCGAGGTGTGTATTTCTCTAGAAATGCTGCTCCGATTTTGTGTGGGGGACGAGACGCTGACGTCACACACCTACTGCCCGGATCCTGAAAGCATCCAGTTGGACAAGACACTGATGTCGTGCCATTGCTCTCGTGTTTGGTTGATTTTGTTTCATATGTGTCATATGCAGAGGTGGGTAGTAACGAGTTACATTTACTCCGTTACATTTACTTGAGTAAGTTTTGGGAAATTTTTCTACTTTTAGGAGTAGTTTTGAATCACTATACTTTTTACTTTTACTTGAGTAGATTTGTGAAGGAGAAACTGTTCCTCTTACTCTGCTACATTAGGCTACGTTGAGCTGTTACTTTTCTTTTATCCCTTTTATCCACGTACGCGTCAATCTCATGACATCACTGGGTGATTCTTTGGGAAAATTGTTTGTTTTTGCATGTTTTGTCACATTTACACAGACTCAAACACACACACAGTTTCTATGAGTTCATGGGCTTGTTCTAGTTCTGCCTGGTTAAAAAAGAAAAGTACAAAGGCTTGAAATTTTGTGCTACTTGTGCTTAATTTATTTTTTTATTCTGTTATTTTATTTATTTTATTATTTATTAAAGTACTTGAATTTACTTTAAGCTTATTTTAATTTAAGCTAAATTTTTATTTTTTATTAATTTTAATTTATTTTATAATTTTATTGATTTAATTTGCCTGAAGATGATTATTTTGTACTTTTGTCTGTTTGAATGGTTGTGTTAAAAAAATAAATCAGACTTTACTCAACAGTTACTTAGTACTTGAGTAGTTTTTTCACCAAGTACTTTTTTACTTTTACTCAAGTAATTATTTGGATAACTACTTTTTACTTCTACTTGAGTCATATTATTCTGAAGTAACAGTACTTTTACTTGAGTATAACTTTTGGCTACTCTTCCCACCTCTGGTCATATGAATAGTCTTTCTGTAGAAGTCTTATTCTTTCATTTTCTCCTTCTCTTTTTCTCCCCAAGAACAAATAACGAGCCACTCTCCGTCTCTTTTGCTTTCAGTTGCTCTCTCCTGTCGAAATAACCATGATAAAGAAGCATTCTTCAGATACGGCAACACCTTCCCACATGCAACTCCTCGCTCTCTGTAGAGAAACAGAAAGTGATGTCACATGACCCCTGCAGCCATCTCTGGACGGTCCGGTGAGGAGCTTCCACAGCAAGTTACGCAACAAAATACTGCACAGCTTTTCACTGTTCAGACATGGAAAAGCCACAGAGGAAGTGCTTCTGGGAAGCCAGAACGATTATCTGTGGTTGTTTTCCAGCGTCAACAATCTCACTTCCAGACTGAGGCACATACAAAAAAAAGAAGTTGAAAAGTTGCAGTTCATCGACGGACCACTGGGGGCGGGCGTTAAAGGTTTTTCCGTCTGCACACTAACAGGATTAAGTAGTTGGAATCATTTCACTTTTTCAGTAATAAGCATTGGAAACGTGAAGGTTAATGAAAGTGATGGGGGGACACCTTACCTCAGCAGCTATGACTGGGTTCCCACAGCTTCCTGGTTTGTGGATTTGCACCCAGCAACAGTTTCCAGTGACGACAGTTTTGCACTGCGTAGCCACTGACACCACAAACTAGATCACTTCACTGTGACTTGGTATTTGAGGGGCTTTTCTCCGTCCAGCAGCAGCAGGTCGGGACTGAAGTTGTTGAACTCAATTTGAATGTTTTAGTGTAACTCCTGTCAGAGTCTCCTTCCTGTCGTTTTCTCCTTCTCCACCTCTCCCCAAGAAACGCCTCAGTAGTAAAAATCAAACAAAAAACAAGCTGCGTGCCCCCTCTCTCTCATACGGTCGCTATGGAAACCACCATGGCAACCAGGGGCGTAGCACCAAATTCTGGGCCCTGTCGGTGTGAGTGGGCCCCCATCCATGCTAGTGCACAGGGCGCGGGAGCAAAAACAAATAAGAGAAAAGAAAAAAGGGGGTGTTTATCTTTCTTACAAAAAGGATAAACAGATCAGAGCATTGATGATGGTTCCTTCATTCACCACCTGAATTGATCCCTAGCATCCTAAAGCTAATAAATGACTTTAATGCTCAATCAAAATATTGCTAGTGGGCACTTGAGCCTACATTGATATCGGTAAGCTATTTACATGTTGATATGCAGCAGAAATATTAATAGGTGGATCATTTATTAACCCTTTAAAGCAGCACAATGTAACTTTTCCACCTTAATATAATATTTCCAGAGTCATTGTGATGGTACATCAACTTCCAACAGGTTTAATGAACCTCTGTCATGGTCTGAGGGGTCTGTATCGCCTTCACTGGCACTATGTAACTTTGAGGTGCATGGTAGGAACCCTTCCACACTACTGGTAAAGCACTATCGCTTTTGTCCAAAGGAGCCGCCAAACTCAACAAAAGCTGCAAGCTACATTGCACTGCTTTAAAAAACAGTCCTATTTTCTGAGGCTTTTGAGTCGTGTTTGGAGCATGTAGATATGACTTATATAGCACTGTAGCCCGGGTGCTGATGGGTAATTTGATGTGTCGCATCACTTTATTGTTTCAGACTTAAGCCCCACAGACAGCGGTGTTGATCACCGTCGGCCCCCAACCGGGGGCCTCTCGGGCGCTCAGCGCTGCTGTGTTAGCAGACGATAGCACACACTCTGAACCAAGGGGCTAACTTACTTTCAACTTATGGTAAACAACTGGCATTTAAGCAGCAATTCAATTGTCTGGTCGTGGACTAAATTATCTTGCTCCTCAAAGAGGGGGCTGCCCGAATGTCCAATATGTTGGGAGCACTGTGACATAAAGTTCATTCTCTACAAAGCTAGGCCAGCTACTGTACAGGCGTGGTCAGGTTTAGCTGATACCATAAGGGATTTCCTCAAAAAAAGGGCTCTCTCTTCTCCTACACTTCCCTGTGTCTGATAGCACACAACCTGAAACATTCCAGCTTTGACAGTATGAGCGAACAGGAGTCGTTAGTCAGATATGATACAGTTTGTCTAGGTATCTAACTTTCTTTCTTTCCTAGTCCACTACTGTTTTTTTTTGTTTTTTCTTCGAGAACATGTCCTTTATCTTATTGCTTATTACTGATTACTGACATGATTATTGAAGAATCCACATTGATATCCACGTTGTTATCCAAGTTGTTATCCTGTTTTATCTTTTATTTCTTATTTTTTGTCTCTGGCCTCACTGTTAACGAGCTGCGATGTTGTTGTTATTATTGTTGTCTGAATTGTCTGTTTTTGAAAATAAAAAATCTTGATCACAAAAAAAAGGTCATTCTCTCAGTTGATGTTATCAATATATTTTAAATAAATGATGACACCAATTGATTGGAGGCCCAATTCATTCGTAATAAAAAGATTACCCCCCACCCACTTCACGCCCATGATGGCCTGCCTGCACGATGACATTAAGACATATTGACATCATTAACTCATAAGCCTTTATGGGATCCTGTGGGGGGTAGACAGTTCTCTATGATTTAGAGAACTGACACATTTTCCAGATTTTTATGATAAATAAATAAATGATAATCATCAGTGACACAACATGACACCAACTTTGTTGATTGAGAGGAGAGGTGTCCCTTGTCCAGTAGCAACTATCGAGTTGTACCCATCTGTATTCCCTGAAAAGGAAACAACAAATAAAAAACTTCATGAATTTGGAAATTATGAAATGGGATTTTTATAAATTCCAAAATTAAATATTTTTTCTTTTTTTTTAAACTAGAGGTGGGACAAGCATCAAGGCAAGGTAAGTTTATTTGTATAGCACAATTCAACACAAGGTAATTCAAAGTGCTTTACATAAACATTAAAAGCGGCAAGACACAATTAAACACTAAATAACAAATAAAATGATAAAAAAGATTAAAAAAAATAAATAAATAAAATAAAATAAAATGATAAGAAAAGGGAAAATAAGGGAAAATAATAAAAAGCACAAGTTGTTAAAAAGTAAGGGCAGTAGAGTACAGCAGGTAAGTATTTAAGAAAACAGTAATGTTTTTATCCTGATTTAAAGGATCTACAGTTGGAGCAGACCTCAGGTCTACAGGAAGTTTGTTCCACCGGTGAGGAGCAGAATAACTGAACGCTGCCTCACCTTGCTTGGTTCTGATTTCCCTCTTCCACAAAAGACGCAATTTCTTCCAAGTCTGTGTTTCCTTCTTTGAAATAGGGTCCTTTGCAAAATCGTTCTAAAGTCCTTGTACTGATAATAATTTGATGCTGATATGCCAAAAGATTGAGTATTTCCTTATTTGTGAAACGGTACCAACATATAACTTCACAAGATGCTCAATATTCCTCATTTTAACACAGGGAGAAGACTTTATTCTCATAATATTAGGACTTTATTCTCATAATATTAGGACTTTATTCTCATAATATTACAACTTTATTCTCATAATATTACGACTTTATTCTCGTAATTTTACGACTTTATTCTCATATTATTATGACTTTATTCTCATAAAATTATGACTTTATTCTCATAATATTACGACTTTATTCTCATAATAGAATAGAATAGAATAGAATAGAATAGAATAGAATAGAAAGCCTTTATTATCAGTATAATGGTACAATGACATTAGGCAGCAGCTCCATAAAAGTGCACACATGTAAAGACTATGTAAACAAAGACTATGTAAACAACAGAATAAGAAACAGGAAACATAAATAAATATACAATATATACACTATGAAAATGAATGAATGAGAGAATATTGCACATGAATAAGTGAAAGAATATTGCACTTGAAAGGATGAAAGAAAATTGCACAGTAATATTACGACTTTATTCTCATAATATTACGACTTTATTCTCCCAACATTATGACTTCATTCTCGTAATTTTACGACTTTATTCTCATATTATTATGACTTTATTCTCGTAATTTCCTTTTTTTTTTTTGTCTTAGTTTGGCCCTAATACTCCGTCGTAGCAAATAATCAAATAAAAGATTAAAAAAAAACAGAACCAGCCCCACAATAGGGGGGGGTTCTGTGATCCCGGTTGCCTTGACAGCAGGTGGATGTGTCGGACCCCCCCCACCACACACACACACACACACACACACACACACACACACACACACACACACACACACACACACACACACACACACACACACACACACACACACACACACACACACACACACACACACACACACACACACACTGGTCCGGAGGTCCCGCCTCCAGAGGTTCTGCAGGATCTCCATTTTACGCAGCGCTCAGCGCAGGACCGTCCTCTCCTCCTCTCCTCCGGAGGTTTAAGGGTTTTTTTTTAGGGTTTTTTCAGGGGTTTTAGGGAGGAGATGAACGTGGCCATGGCCGAGGGCTGCTTCCTGTCCGCCCTGCAGCCCAACTCGTCCCGCACCGTCTACGGGCTCCCCGCGGACGGGCCGTGCGCCGACGCGGCGGCGCGAGAGCGCAGGGTCCGGGAGCAGGTCCGGATGCGCCTGGCGGAGAGACGGTCCCCCTCCTCCCTGCCCAGGACCGACCAGCAGCACCTCTGGGGGAACACAGCAGGTGAGTCCCGGCCCGAACCTGGAACCTGAGAAAGTCCATCAGGATTAGACCGAGATATACTTGCAGTCTTGCAAGTATATCTCTGGTCTAATTCTGGGTTTACTTCTACATCACCTGTTTCTGGTCCAGCATGCTCTTATGATCACTGTTCAGCTAAAGTGGTGTAAAGTTGGAGTCATGGATGGCAGCAGCCTATTTATATCTTATTATCTGGCATGACAGCCTGAGGCAAACATCTGCCCTTGGGCTACTGTGTGGGGCAGGAGCAGTATAGTATAGTATAGTATAGTATAGTATAGTATAGTATAGTATAGTATAGTATAGTATAGTATAGTATAGTATAGTATAGTATAGTATAGTATAGTAGTGGTGACTGCAAGGCTAGCGGTGGTCACATCCATTCAAAGAGGTTTTGTTGTTTCTCAGGAAACAATGAGGACGATCAGAAAGATTTTCCTCTTCCACAAAAGACGCACTTTCTTCTAAGTCTGTGTGGTTCCTTCTTCTAAATAGACGCAGTCTTTTGCACAATCGTTTTAAAGTCCTTATACTGATAATGATTCAATGCTGATGTGCCAAAAGATTAAGTATTTCCTTATTTGTGAAACCGATACCAAAATATAACTTCACAAGATGTTCAATATTCCCAATTTAACACAGGGAGAGAATGCTCTTCCTGTTAGAGATCTCATAAATTATTACTTTATTTTCATAATATTACGACTTATTATCTTATTATCTGCTGAGTGCCAGCCTGAAGCAAACATCTGCCCCGGAGCAAGGCAGCAGCAGCTGCTGGGTCTGATCCACCGGGGGCTCGGCCTCAGGGACACGGGGATGACTGGAGAGGAACCAGACCTGGTCCCCGAGCTCGTCTCTGACTCTGTTACAAGCTGGACGTGTTCATACCGTCAAGGACGCCCCATCAGAATCCCTACAGAACAATACATCACTGTCCTGTGGATCCAGGAGAAGTTATCAGCCAGGAACTGATAGTGGGAATTCCCAGAATTCCTCCTTTTGTTTTCAGAAAGTCCTCAGAAGTAGTAAAGTATGGGGGGTGGGGGTGGGGGGTTCAGGGGGAACCTTGCAGGGGCAAAGCCCCGCTCAGACCAAACCGGTCAGCCAGAATATCCTCACCCTCCCTGACGGAGCTTGATTTTATTCCTGATTCCTGGGTTAGTATTTCACGTCCTGATCAAAAACCTCCGGGAGCAGCAGTGGGCTTGAACCCAGAAAACTCCCCAGACCTGGTCGAGCTCCAGCATGGATACGCAGGGATACGCAGGGATACGCAGGCCGCGCCTGCACGACCTGTGTATGTGTTATTTCCTGGCCCTTTCCTGTTTTTTGTCTCTCCGTGGAAACTCGGCTGGTGACGTCACAGCTGTGTGGCCTGAGTGTTCCAGCTGATGGACGTGCACGCGCCCGGCACCGGTACGAGGGTGAGGGGGTCTGTGCACCGGTACGAGGGTGAGGGGTCCGTGCACCGGTACGAGGGTGAGGGGTCCGTGCACCGGTACGAGGGTGAGGGGGTCCGTGCACCGGTACGAGGGTGAGGGGGTCCGTGCACCGGTACGAGGGAGAGGGGTCCGTGCACCGGTACGAGGGTGAGGGGTCCGTGCACCGGTACGAGGGTGAGGGGTCCGTGCACCGGTACGAGGGTGAGGGGGTCCGTGCACCGGTACGAGGGTGAGGGGGTCCGTGCACCGGTACGAGGGTGAGGGGGTCTGTGCACCGGTACGAGGGTGAGGGGTCCGTGCACCGGTACGAGGGTGAGGGGTCCGTGCACCGGTACGAGGGTGAGGGGGTCCGTGCACCGGTACGAGGGTGAGGGGGTCCGTGCACCGGTACGAGGGAGAGGGGTCCGTGCACCGGTACGAGGGTGAGGGGTCCGTGCACCGGTACGAGGGTGAGGGGTCCGTGCACCGGTACGAGGGTGAGGGGGTCCGTGCACCGGTACGAGGGTGAGGGGGTCCGTGCACCGGTACGAGGGAGAGGGGTCCGTGCACCGGTACGAGGGTGAGGGGGTCTGTGCACCGGTACGAGGGTGAGGGGGTCCGTGCACCGGTACGAGGGAGAGGGGTCCGTGCACCGGTACGAGGGTGAGGGGGTCTGTGCACCGGTACGAGGGTGAGGGGGTCTGTGCACCGGTACGAGGGTGAGGGGGTCTGTGCACCGGTACGAGGGAGAGGGGTACGTGCACCGGTACGAGGGTGAGGGGTCCGTGCACCGGTATCAGGGTGAGAGGTCCGTGGGAGGGTCACTGCTGAGACCAGAGAAACCCCTCCCATCAGACGCCGGGGTCTCACCCTGACCCACAGAGGGGCGAGGGGGGTTGCAAGTGGTCGTCTTCCATCACTACCAGTTGTGTTTGTTTTCTTCCGAGGATCGGTGGTGAAAAAGCCCTCACACATGCAGAACAGGGAAGACTTGGCGGCATAACAGAAGCTCATGGGACTTAATCCCCACCAAAAAAGTCATGAGGGACATTTTTTAAAGCAAGATTCACTGGGACTGAAGCCATGCACGCTAAGCGCTGATGGGAAGGAAGAGGAGCTCTCCGTTCCTGTCTGCGGTGTCCCGTCCCCCCCCGGACAAAAACCTGAGCAGTAAACACAGCCTGAGATGGGATTTCTGTCTGATCCTTTTAAAAAGGGTTTGTCTGTCTGTGAGGCTCGTTTGCACGTCCCAAGAAAACTGATTGATTGCTTTGGCAGATCAATCAGCAGATCAATCAGCGGTGAAAGGATGTTTTGTCCTTGAGAGGACGTCCCGTGATCTTCTCATCCATCTCACGGGACGGACTTAATCAGAGGACATTAGGGTGCTTTCAGACCTGTGGCCCGTTTGTTTTGTTCGATTCAGGGGCTAAATCGATACAGTTGTTTCGTTTTTCGTTTGTGGGGTTTGTGTTCACAAGGCAACCGTCTGTAGCGGTTCAAAGCTGTTAACAAATGCCATGAACCAACTCTTCTCTCATTGTTCAGAAATGAACACGGAAGGAGTTTCCTCTTCCGTACCCCGGGAAAAACAACAACTATGGAGCATCGTAAGTGAGTGTGGCTAGTTTGTTATGAGTGAGTTGTGTCGGTTTCTGTGTGGATTCTGTTCTCACTGCAAACGAACCGCTCCAGGTCTGGAATGGCAGCGAGCCGAGACCACCTCTCCTAGGAGATCTCGGCTCGCTTGTTTTGTCCCGCATCCGAGCACGATTGCTGTGTTCACATGTACCAAACTAACCGATCTTTAGGGGGAAACGCTCCCTGTTTCGGAACAACTGCTGCAAACGGGACAGGTGTGAAAGCACCCTAAGAGACTGTTGCCAGATAGGACCGTATCCCTCATCCATCCATCCATCCATCCATCATCCACCCATCCATCTATTCATTCATCCACCCATCCATCCATCCATCCATCCATCCATCCATCCATCCATCCATCCATCCATCCATCCATCCATCCATCCATCCATCCATCATCCATCCATCATCCATCATCCATCCATCCATCCATCCATCATCCATCATCCATCCATCCATCCATCCATCATTCATTCATCCATCCATCCATCCATCCATCCATCCATCATCCATCCATCCATCATCCATCCATCCATCCATCATTCATCCATCCATCCATCCATCCACCCATCCATCCATCCATCCATCATTCATCCATCCATCCATCCATCCATCCATCCATCCACCCACCCACCCATCCATCCATCAGTCCGTCCGTCCGTCCGTCCGTCCGTCCGTCCGTCCGTCCATCCATCCATCCATCCATCCATCCATCCATCCATCCATCTAACCATAAAACTGAAGTCTCTCTGGACCTCCAACACTGCGTCGCTTGTGCTGGTTCCTTGGCAGCTGGCGTAGAAACGCGAGACTGATTTAAAGCCACTGTGATACTGAAAATGGAAAAGTCTCTTAACTCTAACGGAGTTGGCGGGATGTCAGGAGAGTGTGAAGATGGTTTCAGATCAGGACGGACATCAGTAAAGGAAGGAGACAGCATGTGGGGGAGGTGGGAGATGAAGGGATTTAGAGGAGGAGGGTGAACTCCACGCCCAGATGTTTCTGATCTGAGGATGTTGTTTCAGTTGGTTCTGGAGAGTGCAGGTGCCCAGACTCTCTGGCTCAGGCCAGACCATCCTGATGCCTGATTGGGTCTTAGTTTCACCTCGACTCCTTTGGCTGAGCCTTGATTTGATACAGAAAATTTGTATTTATTGTTTGGACACTCTTGAACACTTTTGAATTTGGACGAAACTTTATTCTGATCTTAATATGAGTTTTTGGGTCGACCAAACTGAAAGGACACAAAGAGTCCGGTCCTTGGACCGTAAATGGAAAAATCCCCACTTCCACTGCGTGGCTCGGGAGCCGTCTTGTGGGTGTCACATTCCTTTCCAATCACCTCCTCACAACATGCTGTCAGTGTCTATTTTCAACTGGTCTATCGTGCAGCCTGCAGCGCGCCGTTCTCAGCCTGCCTCCGCCCAAACGGCCCGCTGCTCCTGCAGGATTATCTTTACCTGTTAGATCCATCGCTGCCGCGTCATCGCTGGCACAGGGACTGGTTGATGTCACACACGTTGGTGATTTTCCAGGCTGCTCCAGGAGCATGTTGGATGTTTATTTAGTAAAGTAGCTGTATTAGGTTTAGTCCGCTGGTGTAGTGAGTCACAGCTCTCTCAGGTCACCAGTTATTTACCAGTTACCTCATCCTGGTGACCACGTATGAGAGTCCGTAGGCAGCGCTGCACGTATGAGGACTACTGTTGTTTTTGTCAGCCTTTTTCAATTTTAGTTTTAGTTTTTAATAGTTTTAGTCACGTTCATTCTCCTTTTAGTCGTGCCGAGTTTCAGTCAACTAAAAGTCTGAGCATTTTAGTCTTATTTTAGTCAGAATTGTCCAGGATCATGTTTGAGTCAAAGATTGTATTTAGCCAAATTCAAACAAGGTTATCTTATTATTAGGGCCTGAGCGCTTACAGTGCGAAGGCCCTATTGTATCTGTAGGAATTTCTTTTTTCTCCCCCCTAAACGTGCCCCAAAAGTGGCCAAATTTTGCACGCAAGCCAGGCCTGGCGAAAAATTTGATATTTTTTTTGGGCTCTAGTGGCCCTTTATTGAGATGCAGACTGGAAAGGGGTAGAGAGAGAACGGGGAAGACATGCAGCAAAGGTGCGCGGGCTGGATTCGAACCCGCGACCGCTGCAGGAGGACTGTAGCCTCAGTATATGAGCCGCCGCTTAACCCACTGCGCCACCGAGCGGCCCAAAAAATGTGATATTTAATGGTTTGCATGAATGGGCGTGGCCTAATGGCTCAACAGCGCCCCCTAGAAAACTTTGTGCCTCAAGCCCAACAATACGATTTGACGTACATACACGAAAATCGGTACACACCTGTATCATGTCGCAACTTAAAGAAAAGTCTCTTGGCGCCATGGCCGAAACCGAACAGGAAGTCGGCCATTTTGAAATAATTGTGTAATTTTGGCGCAATTTATGCCATTTCTTCGGCCGTTAATGCGGCCCGAACCGTAACGTGCACCCAGGTGTGTTATACATCAAAATGTGTGTCTAGATCCTGCGACAAACGCGCATTACTTTTCTCAGTCAAAAGCGTTACCATGGCGATGCTAGACGCCAAAAAGCGCGCCCCCCTTCCTCTGATCACTTTTGAATGGTGTGATATAAAGAGTCATGGGTGGTGTCATCTGACTCGGTATTGAGTACTTGACCTTCAATGGTCCATTGTGATGGACTGGTGACCTGTCCAGGGTGTAACCCCTGCCTCTCACCTGAAATGAGCTGGTATAGGCTCCAGCAGACCCCCGTGACCCTGCAAGGGATAAAGCGGGTATAGATAATGGATGGATGGATGGATGGATGTAGGGCTGAAACGATTCCTCGAATAATTCGAGTAATTCGATTACAAAAAATGATCGAGGAATTTTCTCTGCCTCGAGGAATCGTTTAATTTATTTATTTATTTATTTTTTTTCGTTCACCAGCTCAAAGCCTTGTATTACGCCCGGACCACATTTAATGCGACACAACACGCTGACGCTTCTCCGTACATCCATGCGCTGCGCACGTTAAAGGGGGAAGAAAGAGGTTTGGTTTGCCATGCTCAGGCAGTCTGCAATGGCCCAGACGGGAGACTAATGTAGTTCAGTGCTTAACTTTTATTTTTAATCCACGCTATATTCTTCTGGTCCGTTCTCCTATGTTCCCCCTCTAAAGCCAAAATTATTGTTCCGCGTTAAATCGACGCCTACGGCGCTCTCCGGCGAGGGCGGAGAGCGCCGGTCCGGCTGGCGGTGCTGCGCTGACATGCAGGCTCTCCACGGCTACGCCGTAGCATACGGCATGGGTACGCAGCGACGCGCACCATTCTGCGTTGTTGTAACGCGGAACCATAAATCAGCCTTTACCCGGTACATAAACCTCTGTTCCCGCTACAGTTTTAACTAAAAGAAAAGGCAGGAAATGTCAGAAAAATAAAAACGTAATAAAGCTAACTGGGTAGTTTTCATTTCATTTTATCTCTGTAGTCATTCATGGAGAAAACAAGCAGCACTGGTGCCAGCAGGGCTCAGAAGTTTATTTTAAACACTGCCAAAACTCAAAATCTTATACTTTAACTTAAAACTTAACTAGAACTTAAAATTTGCTTGACAAAAATGAAAGTTCAATTGAAACACGTGGGAAAACACCTAACATTTTAAGTTATGTCTGATATCAGGTGTAATGGCATTTTTAGGTTAGAAATAAGAACATTTCTTGGTAAAATCCTTAGTTTTTTGAGTGAAGGCAGTGAATTTGGTCAACTGGTGTAAGTTCAGGGTTTTTAAATGAACAGCCATGAACCTACTGGATTATATAATTTAGTCTTGATGTCAATTAACATCTAACATCTTATGTATATTTATAATGGCTCTTTAACTAAACAAATATATGTTTTATCCGATTACTCGATTAATCGATGGAATTTTCAGTAGAATACTCGATTACTAAAATATTCGATAGCTGCAGCCCTAGATGGATGGTATGACATACAGAGTCGTGGGTGGTGTCATGAGTGCGAGGGCCTGTTCATCGCTGCTTGCAGCTTTAATTATATTATTGTTATCTTATAGACCCAAGAATACATTCATTCCAGATACAGAAGACTCTAATTTGAGTTTACAACATATTTATTTTTCCGCATTTTTCCCCATCTTTTTCTTTTTCGACGACACATTGGGTTTTCTTTTCCACGTCTATGTAGGAAAGTGTATCCAAAGATAGTTCTTCTTCTTCTCCAGCCCCAGAGCAGATCCCCGCGTTTCTCTATGTAACTTTGTTTTTAATGGACGTGAACCTAGAGCTCTGCGTTAACGGCATCAGCCTCTAACTCTGCAGCTGCATCTTCTGGATCTGATTCCTGCTGCAGCGACTGGGATTGAGGACTAACGTCACCCAGCAGAACTAAACCAGAGAAACTACTGGAAACGTGGACATTAAACCAGAGAAACTACTGAAAACATGGACATTAAGTTTTTATTTTGTAATTACATTTTAGTCTCCTTTTTATTCCTCTACAATATTGCATTATATTTTTAATTATCCTCACATGACCAGCATTTTTGTTGCGTCTCGTCTCGTTTTCCTCAGGTGATAAAGGTTCGTTGACGAAAGCAGCTTTAGTTTGGACGCCAGAAACCCCCAGAATCAGGCTGCTTCTGCATCCTCCATCTCCACCCTCCACCCTCTCAGTGAGCGTGGGCGTCCGTCACGTGTTCAGCTCGGTTGTTTAGTCTCCGTTTAGCTTTCCCACTGAAGCTGAGCATTTTTTGGGTCAGGGCTGCGTTGGTCCGGGTTCTGGCGGCGCTGGTGTCGGAGCGCACCTTCCCTGACCCCTGATGTGGTGATGCTAATGTTCAGGCATGCGGCCCAGGGCCCCTCCCAGGAGCATTTCCTCCCTCCTTCCTTCCCCGCTGCCAGACTGCATTGTGTGTGTGTGAGAAGTGAAATAGATGAAGTTGTCTGTCCTGCTCTTGACGCAGCTCCCCCTCACTACCGTTATCTCGCTGCACGTAGAGGCTCTGTGGACGTTAAAGTGTCTGGTCCGTCTGCTGCTCCACCACCCGGACCCCCCAGTGGATCTGAGGCACAAACCCCCCCTCTCTCCTCCACCCCCACCACACCCCGCCCTCTTTCTTTGTTTGAAACCTTCCAAACTTTCAGACAACAAGTCGCAGCGTTACAACAGCCCCGACCTCAGCAATCCTGCTTCCTACAACCAAAGCTGAGAGACTTGGGCTGACAGAGGCTGTAAGTCCACGCGACTGTTGGTGGGACCACGCAAACCGCTTCAACAATACGTGAAAGGTTGTCACAAAAGACATATTTTCAGCTTTTCTTGGTGCCAACGACAGTCAGTCCGGAAAAGGGCGTGGCAGGATGAGACCCCCAGTGAAGGAGACTAGACTAGAGACTAGAGGGCCGATCACTTATCACCAAAATCAGTATCTGCCGATCATCGATCACAGCGTGAAATCCATAAATTCTTCAATATTGTTGTCACATGTACACAACACTGACATCGTTATATGACAGGTATAAAAATTAGAAGATGAGAAAGTATGATGAATTGACAGTTTTATTGCAGGCTGAGGCAATGAGCAGTATTTCCCTCTAGAGACGACTTGGACTCGCTTACAAAGAGTAAGTGTAGTTTATCAGTTTAAGCTTTCCTGTGGTAATAATTATGTGAACAACACAACATGTGCACCAACACAGACAACAGCAGATATTTCACTCTCTTAGAGTTGATACAAGTTATAAACTATAAACCTTAGTTTTCCTGTGGAAAAAGGAATAAATCTTAAAATGAAAAATGTATTATGTATTATTAAGCTTTGTGAAAGCTTTAGCGGTAGCAGCCGCCACGTGTGAGGAAACTCTTGTGAGTGAAGCAAAACTCTTCACACTAGAGCTCCAAATGTCACCCGTAAAGCCGACTGACATGACTGTCGTCCTGCATAAGGGTTTGGATGTGACTGTATATAGTCTGGTAAAACTCCAGCGGGCACTCATCAGTGAAATATTTACGACTCGGCAGCACAAATCGGGGTCCAAGCTGCTAACGACGCGTTTAAACCCGATGTCTTCTACAACAGAAAGCAGCTGATGATCAAGGCTTATGAATCCATTATCTTAGGATGTAGTTCTTTATTTTTCTTGCTGTCGTTTATAGGTCTCTGTTACGTTCAGCTGAGTTAGTGGTGTTGCTCCTGTTCTTTTCCTGCCTTAGCTGCAGCCGACTTTGGCAACTCAATATACTCCTTGATGTGAGAAACCTTCAAATGCTGCTTTGTTTTTTCTTCTTTAATGAACAAAATTGTCTGTACTTAAACACAATAGATGTGTAAACATGCTTCCACAGATCTCCAGCACCGTGCATCATAAGTCCACGAGTCCCTCCACTCCTCCCGCCTGCACCGCACACGCCTGCCTTCATTTTAGTCGGCGTTGGGAAACGATCCGCGGTTAGCGTTGGGAAATATCTGGAATGTGCTGATTATCTTGCAGATGATAGTGCAATAAATCCAGGAACTGGTTCATCACGTCACTTCAGTATGAAATTAAACCCGATTTGCTGCTGAAGGCTGATTAAGGCCTTCCTGCTGCCTGATTAAAACGTTCGCTCTGAACTGACACGTTGTACATGTTCACTAAATCAAAGACCACCCAGAAAATTGCAAACTAAATATTTGTTCCCTACTTGACCATAAAAAAGCACTTCTATTGAGATATCTGTACGTCAAACCTCAATCAACTCTTCAAATGTCCTTCTGAATGTAGTTTTTCTGCAGCAGGTTTCAGGTGTGCGTTCCCCTGTCCCTCGTAGCCTGCACAAACAAAGCAAAACAAACCTAAACTCAAACCATCTGGTTTCTATCTGCGGGGAAAAGGCCTCAGCTGCCCTTCGGTCTCGCGTCACATGACTGCAGCGTGTCCAGGGGTTTATCAGCTCCAGCAGTGATGTCAGCGTGACACCAGGGTGGATTCTGCTGTCCACTCAAGCTGCCGCAGGGTAGATGCAGAAGTAGTTGGAACCCTTTTGATTCATTAGCATGTTCAGTCTAAACATACATATACACAGTACAGTATGTAGGTGGAGACTTGGTCAGTCACACCCCCTCCTCCTCCTCCTCCTCATCCTCAGAGACACCATCAGTAGTAGCACTAACTGTTTCAAATTTCTTGTCCATTAAATCTGTGTTTACAATAAATAACTGGGTGAGCAACAATATTGCTGGAGACAATGTGGGCAATAGAGGGAATGCGCATGACGTCACAGATGCAACTCCACAGCGAAAACATCTAAAATGGGAAAGAGCTGTTGTGTGATCGACTGTACTCATAGATTTAGCAGGAAATCTGAGTTATCGTTTTACAGACTGATGAAAAATAAGCTTAAGAGAGACAAATGGATCACTGCAATTCACAGAAACAACTGGATTCCAGGCACCGAAACTTGGATTTGCGGTTCCCATTTTGTATCAGGTAATGTTGGATTTTTGGGTAGCTAAGGTTAAACGGTCAAATCATAAAGTTCGGTGTCTTCGTTACTTTAATTTCGCCAACAAATCCTGCCTTGATGTCGGACCAAGCCTCAAGACCTTTGTATGCCTTCAAGCTTTGCTTCGTGTATTTCCCCGGCGTAGAAAATAAGTACATATAAATATCAGGAAACTGGATTCAAGGCCAAATATTAATATCCATGGACCACTGGTTCTTGGTAACTGTACTAAATATTAATGTCCATGGACCACTGGTTCTTGGTAACTGTACCAAATATTAATGTCCATGGACCACTGGTTCTTGGTAACTGTACCAAATATTAATGTCCATGGACCACTGGTTCTTGGTAACTGTACTAAATATTAATGTCCATGGACCACTGGTTCTTGGTAACTGTACCAAATATTAATGTCCATGGACCACTGGTTCTTGGTAACTGTACCAAATATTAATGTCCATGGACCACTGGTTCTTGGTAACTGTACTAAATATTAATGTCCATGGACCACTGGTTCTTGGTAACTGTACCAAATATTAATGTCCATGGACCACTGGTTTTTGGTAACTGTACCAAATATTAATGTCCATGGACCACTGGTTCTTGGTAACTGTACCAAATATTAATGTCCATGGACCACTGGTTCTTGGGGTAACTGTACCAAATATTAATGTCCATGGACCACTGGTTCTTGGTAACTGTACCAAATATTAATGTCCATGGACCACTGGTTCTTGGGGTAACTGTACCAAATATTAATGTCCATGGACCACTGGTTCTTGGGGTAACTGTACGGGTCACTGTCAAGTCCAACTGCCTTTAATTAAAGCCGATAATCGGCTGTTATCCCGTCTTCTCCACTAGTTGCAGCCATTTTTGCAACTCAATGTGAGTAAGGGGGCGTAGTCCAGTGAGAAAGTGACGTCAATGCATACCCTCTATTGAGCGCCAACCACTCTCACATTTTCTGTTCGTGTAAGAAAATACAAGCATTTTGGGATGGAATATAAGAGCCGTGGAGAAAGTTTTGAGATCTGGGATTCCTAAAGATCCCCAAGTTATTTACTTAGGACTGATACCAGAGGATGTAATAAATAAAGAGGACATATACATTTTTAAAATTCTATCTCTTGCGGCCCAGAAAGCCATTACCAGAAAAAAGCAGAAGATGGACTCACCTGGACTGAGCCAATGGTTGGACATTGTAGAAGAAATACGATCAATGGAACAAATTACTTACAGCCTACGACTTAAAACAGAGATGTACTTAGCAAGACTCTCTTCATCATGATCACATTAATTGTTTCAACTCATACTGTGACCTCCACAAATGTACATGCCTGTCTTCTAACGTAGGATTCTGGAGGACTAAAGGCGTGAGATCAGCACCATAATGTGCACGGCAGATGTTGGCAGGACGGGTTCAGATGTTCACATTCAGCCCGAGTTGAAACCTCCAAACTGATGTGACCGAGCTGAGTAATCATGAACACAAACATTTTCTTCTCCCCCCTCTATTTCCAGATTACAGCCCTCCAGAGGTTAAGAGCTACGGCCACACACATGGTTTCAGTTCCAGGTCCATGATCAGCGCGCCCACTCGCGTCATGGCGGTGAGTACGCTGCCGTTCACACCACAACTCCAGAAGCGGCTGTTTGTTTTTAACCGGGATGAATCTGGAGTGTGTTTGACTCGGCCGGGTCTGTGAGCTCAGCTGTAATGTTTGGAGCGGCTCCACCGAGCCTGTGTTTGCCGGGCTGACTGGAGTGAGTCGTTACCGCCAGTAAAACGGTCCAGTACTACGACCCTGCAGTACTTAGCCTCCAACACAAGTATGCTGGGTGTGAACTTCCTTAAACCAGACGCGCCACCTCTTCCCTGAACGCAGCTGTAATCATCAGAGACCTGAGAAGGCTGACTGCAGAATGTGGAAAACATTTAATTCAACTGCAGGGCGTCAATGCAGTTTACATCACTGAAATATTTCTCTTACGCAATATCAACGTTACATTTGTGCCTCTGCTCTCTCTGCTTTTCATCCTCTCTTTCCTATCTCCCTCTTCTTGTCTTCTCTACCCTCTCTACTCCTCTTCATGGTCCAGGTTCTGCTGGGGGGTTTATGCCCTCCTCAAGGGGTTTTCTTTCTTGCCACTGTTTGGCTTAAAGGTTTTTCTCCCACTGGGGGAGTTTTTAGGGCCCGAGCACTGACAGTGCGAAGGTCCTATTGTATCTGTAGGAATTTTTCTTATTTTTATCGTTTTTCTTGTTTTTATTTTTCTGACGAAATGAGGGCCTTTTTGCCCCCCTAAACGTACTCCAAAAGTCACCAAATTTTGTACGCAAGGCAGGCCTGGCGAAAAATGTGATATTTAATGGTTTACATTAATGGGCGTGGCAAAATAGCTCAA
Organism: Cololabis saira; assembly: GCF_033807715.1. Lineage (NCBI taxonomy): Eukaryota > Metazoa > Chordata > Actinopteri > Beloniformes > Belonidae > Cololabis > Cololabis saira. Next base: position 8,024,430 of record NC_084588.1, on the reverse strand, counting down.
CAGCGCCCCCTAGAAAACTTCGTGCCTCAAGCCCCACAATACGGTTTGACATACATGCACGAAAATCGGAACACACCTGTATCATGTCTCTTGGTGCCATGGCCGAAACTGAACAGGAAGTCGGCCATTTTGAATTAATCGTGTAATTTTGGCGAAATGTATGCCTTTTCTTCGCCCGAACCGTAACGTGCACCCAGATGTGTTATACATCAAAATGTGCGTCTCCATCCTGCGATGATGCACATTACTTTTCTCAGTGTAAAGTGTTACCGTGGTGACGATAGACCAAAAAGCGCGCCCCCCCTTCATCTGATTGGTCCATATTTGATAGTTCCCACTTTCTGCCATAACTTTTGAATGGTTTGATATAAAGAGTCGTGGGTGGTTTCATCAGACTTAGTTTTGAGTCCTTGACCTTAATTGGTGAAAATTGCAGGCGCGAGGGCCCGTTCATCACTGCTTGCAGCTTTAATTTTTAACTTGCCATTGTTTCGGAAATATAATTCAGGGTCTTTGAAAAAGCTCCTACAGACCATTTGTAGATAGATGCTATATAAATTAAATTGAATTGAATTGAAGTGAATATTTCATGAAACCCTGCAGTTTGCTCTGAACCCGACAGAGTCACCACAGGGTTGAAAGTGCATTAAACGTCCCAAATAAACGCCTCTGGAGCACTAACGGTTGCTTTGAAACAGTCTGCAGTGAAAGGCTCGCAACATTCATCACAGGCTTCTTGTATTTTCCTGTGTAACGTCTCTGTAGGGTTGCTGATTGGGACGGTGTGTGAAATATGAATCTTCAACGATAGTTATAGCGTGTGAAATGTGCCGGTTTGGTGATTTGTGATCTGTGATCTGGTGTTCACAATCATCTGATTCTGAGATCAACATCCTTTCCAGCTTAAACAAAACTGTGCAGCTTCATCTGCCTCTGCTACTGTAAGAGTGAGTGAAGGAGCAAACAAGGCCACTGTGGGCTGTTTTGCTGGGCTCCGTCTCCAAACCAAATATGTTGGGTGAGACAAAGTATGGGGATGAAACACTTAAGACGGGAAGCCACAGCTGTGAGTGTTTTCTGACGAACCCAGAACTGGTAACAGCAGTTTGCTTGTATAGTTAACAAGACAACGAGCCATCTTATCTTCAAAATAAGAGACTGTGCTCTGCAAAGTCTTTACTGACAGGTTAGAAGTCGTCTCACCAAAGGTGCTGAGTGGCTGAAGCAACAGCTAACTGTTTGACACCTTAGACTTAGGCGTTGTACTAAATTATGCACTTCTTATACTTTATTACTACTTTATTATTATTTTGACTGCCACAAGTGTGTACACATTGACAACCCTATCTTCATTAAGATCACTGCAAGTACCTGGATGGTACACTCAAAACGGTCAGAACTTGAGTGCGGTTACCTGCACATCTAATTCAAGCTATTGGCAACAATCTAACTAAGGATTAAACTGGAGTTTCTGAGAAATCCATGTGCGCAGGAAGAGAATCAAATTATTGAGTGAAGTGCGTTTGAGTCCGCGATGCTAGGTGGCGCCACACGCACTTTTGTGTCGCCGTTCTTCCGGTTCCTTCTTTGCTGTTCGTGGTCTTCTCCTACTGTGTTGATATTATGGATTTCACGTGTCGTCACTTCTGGAAGGGGAGTCCCGGGGCAGTCACTAGCTCGGCTAAGCGTTGGTTGCGTATACATGCCGGATTAAGACACATTATCTGGCACTAAAAGCTCAATCTTAATGGCTTCAATTCGACCCGGCTAAGGTGTATACATCTCCTTTAAAATTTCGAAATCAGTCGGATTAAAGCAACAATTCAACTTTCTGTTAGTGCATGTAAATGTATTGACTGTGGAGCGTTGAATACTTCATACAATCAATGGTCACCATTGTGTTTGTTTGCGTACCAGAAGTGTCGGGACAGTAACTGCCTTATTTTCGGTCAGTAAGAAGACGGAGGGTCGTCTTCTGTGTGAACGACGGTGCAGATTTAAACTCTCATAGCAGAGCTGATGGATGAGACACGACAACAGTGTTTGTTGTATTTGGAAATGACAGTCAATGAAAAACCAACTCTTCATGGTATCATGACTAAAGCTACACTACACATACAGCTACACTGTGTTGAGTGTACTCACAAAAGTATGTCATTTGGAATATAGTCTCAAAGCCATCATCCCTAATTATGCATAAATTAGTAGCTTTATATCATTTTACTTGATCAGGTATATAAAAATTCACCCCCAATAAAGTTGTCATAAATATGAAATCTAGCAATGGAAAACCAAATTTACCCTTGGGCCCTTGGGAGTTTCCCATAATACATACTTTGAGGTGTATTCAGGAACATTAGCTGCTTTGAATTGTTCACACATTCTCTTGAAAAAATAGTCTTGACATGGAAGAAGCGTCAATTTATCATTTTAATGGATTCAAGTAATTTATCTTGGATTTTAGTAATTTATTATTTTATTACATTATTTTATTTATATTTAGTAGTATATGTAGTAGTATATGAAGTAGCAGTATGTAGTCAAATATGTACAGAAAAGTAAGTATAAAAAGAGCTACAAAGCACAAAAAAGTATGTAAAATTAATTGCCAAATATAGCAATAAATAAAATACTTTTAAATGAATATGTTTTAAGCTTAACCTGGACAGCAGTCAAAATACCTGTTTAATGTCTCCAAGTTTCAAGCTGGTTCCATAAGAAAGGCGTCTTCTTGCCAGTGTAGACCTGGAAACTAGATATCATCAATCACTGGCATTCTGAGAGTAGAGGCTTCTTGATAAGAAACAATAAGATCTGAGGATGAAAGGAGCAACACGAGCTGATGGAATTACGCCCTTAAATGCTTTGTATGCCATTTGAAGAAATGTCTGTTATTTTACAGGAAGCCAGGGTAAAGAAGCTAATACAAGTGAATTGTGGTTTCTGCTGTATTTTTGATGAGCTGAAGGATTTTCAAAGAATTATTTCAATATCCAGTAGAATGGTATTACGGTTGTCAAATTGAGATCATTAACTAGTTTTTCAGTGTCGCTATCAGAAAGTCTGCCCGGGATGTGAATTTGAAAAAGGTTTTTGACCTGTCTCTCCATTACCAGGTCCAGCCCTGCAAAAGAGGCCTTTGAAAACCTTTATGGGGAAAATAAACACTCCTTTAGTGGTAGGGATGTCCCGATCAGGTTTTTTTGCCCCCGAGTCCGAGTCCGAGTCCTTTGATTTTGAGGACTTGCCGATACCGAGTCCCGATCCGATACTTTTATAAAACAATAAAAAATGAAGAAGAGAAAAGAAAATTATACAGGATGACCCTTTTATTATATTTTAACATGTGTACTGTAAACTGAGCACATAGGAGGTAGGCAGCTTGAACATTCTTAAGTCAGTATAAAAAAATGTTATTTTCTTTTTCTTTCTTTTTTTTTTTTTTTTAAGCATAGGGCTGCTTCAGCTTCAAAACAAACAGGCGTGCTCTGCGCGCATGCGGTGTATGGCTGCTGCTCCGAGCCCACTACTCCACGTGTGCGTTGATTTATGGTCCCGCGTCACACCAACGCAGAGCCTTCCGCGACGCGGAACCATAATGTCGGCGCCGCAGCTCCGCTTCAGTCCATGGATGTATTATGCTTCAGTCCTGGGGCCTCATCTATAAAGCTTGCTTGCGCAGAAAAAGCGCCTGAAAGTTGCGGAAGCCTCGGATCTAAAAAGAAAAAACTAACCGATGGCTGCCGCTCCAAGCCCACTACTCCACGCCGAAGAGGAAAAAAAAAAGTGTTCTGATTAAAATAAGGAAAGTTGGACTACCGTATATAACAATTGCGTTCATAAGGATAAAGTTTTTAAAAAAAATAAAATTTAAAGAAATTGTCTCTTCTCCCCGTGTGTGTCTGCCTGTCATGCACGGGTACTTGGGCGCATGTTGTTTACTTTTAAGCCGGAATTATGGTTCTGCGTCACACCAACGCAGAGCCTACGCCGTAGGGTCGGGCGTAGGGTGCGCGTCGCAGCGAACCCTACGCTGTACACTCTGCGTCGGTGCGACGCGGAACCATAAATCAACGCACACGTGGATGTCGGCGCCAGTGAGTATTTTCACCGGACATTTTGACCGGAGAGATTATAAAATACCGGACTTCGGCATATTTTACCGGACAAAGTCCGGCAATTACCGGACAACGGAAACCCTGATATATATATATCCGATTCCTGATCGGCTCATAACGTCCGAGTCCGGATCGAGTCTGCAATCACGTGATCGGCCCCGATTTCCGATCACGTGATCGGATCGGGACAACTCTATTTAGTGGGTCAGCTACTCAGCTCAGCCCAGAGGGAATACCTGGGGGGGGGTCTCTGCTGATCAGCTATTTGTGATTACGTTCAGCCCTCTCACAAACAATTTCCACCAGAGATATTTTGCTCTTAGTACATTTGATGAAGATGGAGATTACAAGAAGAAAATTAAAGCTGCAAGCAGCGATGAACGGGCCCTCGCGCGTGCAATTTTCACCAATGAAGGTCAAGGACTCAAAACTAAGTCCGATGACACCACCCATGACTCTTTATGTCAAACCATTCAAAAGTTATTGCAGAAAATAGGAACTATCACATATCGACCAATCAGAAGAAGGGGCGGGGCTAATTTGCACCAATTATGGTCAAGGACTTAAAACCGAGTCCAATGACACCACCCACGAGTCTTTATGTCAAACCATTCAAAAGTTATGGCAGAAAATAGGAACTATCAAATATGGACCAATCAGATAAAGGGGGGCGCGCTTTTTGGCATCTAGCGTCGCCACGGTAACGCTTTTGACTGAGAAAAGTAATGCGCATCGTCGCAGGATGGAGACACACATTTTGATGTATAACACACCTGGGTGCACGTTACGGTTCGGGCTCTGAAGCGGCTGAAGAAATGGCATAAATTGCGCCAAAATTACACGATTCATTAAAAAAGGCCGACTTCCTGTTCGGTTTCGGCCATGGCGCCAAGAGACCTAAGTTGCGACATGATACAGGTGTGTACCGATTTTCGTGCATGTACGTCAAACCGTATTGTGGGGCTTGAGGCACGAAGTTTTCTAGGGGGCGCTGTTGAGCTGTTAGGCCACGGCCATTAATGTAAACCATTAAATATCAAATTCTTTGCCAGGCCTGGCTTGCGTGCAAAATTTGGTGGCTTTTGGGGCACGTTTAGGGGGGCAAAAAGGCCCTCATTTCGTCGGAAGAAAAACGAAGATAAAAACTCCTACAGATACAATAGGGCCTTCGCACTGTCACGCACTGTTCGCAGTGCTCGGGCCCTAATGACGGATGGGCCTTAATGTCTCCAAGACCTTTAGGAAGTACTTCTTTTCTTTTCCTCAGCCATCATACATGAATAGAGCTGGGTGTCATCTGCATAGCAAATGAATACCATGTTTTGTGATTATATTGTCCAAAGGAAGTAGAGTATGTTTAAAAAAAAATAGGCTTGGTCTCGAATGAGAACCCTGTGGAACTCCATAATTACTAATTTAATACTAATTCAGGACCAACACAGAGCAGTGAGTGACCTCAGGGTTCGGTGAAACAGGGCAGGTAATCTGCTGTGGCAGACGTGGGGCATTCGGACATCCTCTGTGATTATTACAAAGTAACGCAGGTCCTGTGGGAATGGGGCATTGACGGTGGTGAGACCAGCTTTGTTATGTTCCTTAGATGGACTGGAGGCTAGGGCTGGGTGATATGACCTCAATCAATATCACGATAAATTGGGCAGTTTTACCTCGATAACAATAAATGTGTGATAACCCTTAGCCAGCAACAAACAACTCTATTTTTAGATTGGCTGATTGGTCGTAATTCCAGACAGCTGCTCTGAGTTGAGAACTCAGCGCTGACTAGTGTGCCGTGACTTGTTTGTAGGCTGTTGTTGTTGTTTGTAGTTACTGTGCGCTGGAGTTAATTTCTCAGCATTAAAATGGCCATGTGTGGTCTGAGAGCGTGTGAAGTTGTTGAAATGCGCCAGCCCTATTATGTCAGTCAGCCGCTTCTGCGTTTGAACCATCAGCCCTTTTCTTGGGTTCCCCTTCTCGTTCCGACTGGATGAGTGGAGTGAAGTGATTACACACACGCCGTCATAAAGGGGAATGAAACTAGCCTATCAGCACACACAGTCAAAACAGACAAAAGGACGTTTATTTACTTTTTTTAATCAATTCAATTCAATTCAATTCAATTTTATTTATATAGCGTCTAATACAACAGATGTCTCTAGACGCTTTCCAGAGATCCAGAACATGAACATAAACATAAACCCCATAATCAAAACAAAGAATTTACCGACATGGGTAAATTGACGTCGGTCATCACAGTGAATGTCGGTAATGGTAAATTTGCGGTTTATTGCCCAGGCCTACAGGAGGCAGAGCTGAAGATGCTCAGCTTCTCTTGAGGAGAGGGATGGACAGGATTAGGAATAAGCACATCAGAAGGAAAGCTCAGGTTGGCTGTTATAGAGACAGAGTTAGAAAGGCCAGATTAAGTTGGTTTGGACAATGGGACAATGGACATATTGGTAAAAGGATCATGACCAAGCAGCTACCAGACAGGTGGCAAGAAGGAAAACTAAAGAGGATGTTTATGGTTGTGGCAAAAGACGGACATGCAGCTGGTTGGTGTCAGAGTGGAAAAGTTAGTGGACAGGAAAAGCTGTGTCAATCCCATGCACGCACGCACGCACGCACGCACGCACGCACGCACGCACGCACACACACACACACACACACACACACACACACACACACACACACACACACACGCACACACACCCACGCACATTTATGAAAACAATGAGCAAGTATTGTGTAGGGTTAATGTTTCCTGTCTGCTGCTGTTGGTTCTGTGTCAAAGGGAAGAGCCTCGGCTGCAGTTGTGAACAATGTGAAAACTTTGTCTAATATAAACAGTGTTTGTCGGTTGCTTTTAACCTGCTACTTTAAGAGTACAGAGAAAATGTTGAGCTTTCTCCAGGTTATAGAAACCAGCCTTGTGAACATTTTTGTTGTTGTTTCTTTCGATAACCATTAAAATTGGATTATTTATCCGCTGACCTTGTGTTTTTCCCCATTTCATCCACTTCCCAGGTGTCTACAGTTCCCCCTCGCACTTCCGGGTTCTCCTCTCACTCCACTGTGGAAACCGGCTCCAAATTGACCCATAAATCAAGCATGGTCCAGAACAGCTACCAGACCTCACAGAGCAGAAGCAGACGCTCTAAGTCACTGTGCCAGGAAGACCCGCCGGCATTATCGATCGTGGGTTCGATGCATCCTGAGAACCCCTCTGTCCCAGTCACCGCGCCCCCGTCCGGCAGTCTCCGGCGCAGCCTCAGTGGAACGTTGGCCCAGGACAGGGGCTACTGGCAGGAGGAGGAGCTGCCCTATCAGTTCACCTACAGGGGCCCGTCCCACCGTACCATCAGCCGGATCACCAACAGGCAGCAGCAGCAGCAGCACTACCAGCAGCAGGGCTCCAGCCACGGCCAGGAGGGCTGGGTGGGGAACGGCCGGGGCTTCTCCGGCCACGGGGACAGCTGGGGAACGCAGTGGCAGCAGCATGTGTCCAGGGCCAATCAGGCCTCGGGGCAGTACACGCCTCTGCACCGGGCCGCCTCTCTCCGCTCTCTGAGGAGTGTCGGGAAAGGAGTGGACGTCATGGACGTGGCATCGATACACAGCAATGATCCGCTGGGAGAGTGAGACATATTATTCTTTCCTTCAAAGGTTGTGTTGCTGCACGCCCGTAAAAGATGAAGCATGAGCTTGATAGTGTGTGAAAGCAGTTTAAAGCACAAAAGATTTTTACATTTCTGTGAAACAAAATATGAAGTGAAATACTAGACGTAAACTCTTTCATTAAAACAGTTTGCTGTGTGTGCAGATTGAAGAGCCTGGACATGCCTACAGCTGTCAGATATCTCTCTGAGTCCGACTCTGCCCTCAACATTTTGGGAGCTGCCTACATACAGCATCAGTGTTACCATAGCAACGATGCTAAGAACCAGGTATGTGGGTTTACGTGGTTACATTTAACACCTCTAATTCAACCAGAATCATTGCACAATCCTCAATAAATGTAGGCTTCTGAGCTGGAACAATCTTGTAATTTTCGAAAACTGCTGCCTCATATACAAAATCTGTCACAGCTTAGCTTAGTTTAGCTCCTCCGCCGCCGCTCTGTAGCCTTATAAAATTCAGATCACCTGCAACAAGTGTCACTAGAGGGGCTGTTAGAGGTGATTGTGAGATCCCATTCAGGAAAAACTGTATTTGGTCCATCAGTACATTAATGTACATTAATGTACATTAATTTACATTAATTAGACCCTCCAGAAAAACGCGGGCAAAAATCCTTTATTCCGCGGGCAGAAATCCTTTATTCCGCGGGCAAAAATCCTTTATTCCGCGGGCTAAAATCCTTGATTTTGCGGGCTAAAATCATTGATTATGCGATTAAATGTGCAGGTTTTTTATGTGCTTTTATGCGGTGAAATTGCGGAATATGCTGGAAGTTGCGGATTCGGCGCTGAGCTCTTCCCTCTTAAATTCAGCGGGCTGTCTCGTCTGATCTGAGGTCGTAGAGAAAAAAAAAGGAGAGCGCAGGTGGAGAGGAGAGGGGCGGTCTCTCTCCCTCCAGCCCGCGGCTCAGTGCTCGGGTGATTGCCGGGCGCACCGGCGCGACGAGGGGGACGAGACAGAGCTCCGTCACCCATGGATGTATAACGCCGTCACCCCACGCGTCCGCCGCCAAGATCCCCCAGTGGATGGGAGCTCCGCCTCCGCCGGCCCTCGCAGGCGCAGTGGTACGCGGTCAGCGCGGAGACCTGAGTCCACCGGCAGCCGAGCCCACCGCGCAAGCGGCACTCTCTTTACCTCTCACCCCCGCGGGTGAGAGCTGCTGTTTGGGGGGTGGCGGTGAGGGGTGCGGAGGTCCCCGGGCGGGTCCCGCACGTCGCGACCGGGCGTCACGACCTGTCACTCACAACACTCCCCCCTTTTTCCAAACTTTATGCGGCGATGATGCGGTGAAATCAAGCGAGCCCCGCATAATTCGCATATTCAGCGCGGACATATGCAATATTAACCCCAGTAAAAGTGATTTTTCTGCACCAGACATTGAAATCCACGGAAGGTCTGTAAATGCGCGGACAGCCGTGAAATCCGCGAAAAATTCCGCGATCACGGAATCGCGGATTCCTGGAGGGTCTAATTAATGTACATTAATGTCCCTCTATAACAAATAAATGCAAAAGAAAAAAAAGAAAAGAAAGTATGCAGATATTCAGTTAAAGCTCCGCTCTCCTGCAGGTCCGCCTTCTGCACGGAGTTCCAGCTCTGGTGGGCCTCTTCTCCAGCGACAACGTGGAGGTGCAGCGTTACGCCACCGCCGCCACACGAAACCTCATCTATGAAAGCACCGACAACAAGACGGCCCTCATAGACGCTGGTGGGTTGGTGCCGCTGGTAAACATTCTCAACGAGCCTGACGAAGAGCTTCAAAAGACGATAACAGGTAAGACTGATGATGAGCTTCCACACTAGTTTTAACTTTGCTGTGAAGGTAAGGGCCGGGGCATGCCAGCGGTCCGAAACACTGGTTTGCACGGATAGAAGAGTAAAACGCTGCGTTGGCTGGTTGCAGGTGTCCTGTGGAATCTGTCCTCCAGGGACAACCTGAAGGAGAGGCTGTCCATCGAGGCTTTGCCTCTGCTCACGGAGAAGGTGCTCGTTCCTCTGTGCAAGAGCTTCCCGTTAAACCCAGCCGAGAGAGAGATTTTCAACAATGCCACCGGCTGTCTCAGGTGACCCCATCACCCTGAATATTTATTTATTTATGATGACACTCATGATGCTTGAAAAGCTTTGTTTGTTTTCATGTGTTTGAGAAAAGAGACAACCAGGGGTGGGTGTTGCCAAGAACCTCACAATACCATACACATCACAATACTTGAGTCACAATACGATATTGCGATATCCAGATTTTGCGATGTTATACATAGTTTGCTGAACACTGTTAAAGATATTATGCATCTTAAAATCTGAGTTACACTTACATCAGATTATGGTGATAATTCATGGGACAAACTGAGTCAGAACAATGTCATTCAAATTATCCGTGCCATTTTATTGTAACTATACTACCCAGTTACAACATATTTGCATATGTTTTTCATATTATTTACAAAATATGAAATTAACATTAACAATATTATTTAAGCCCATGTGCACAATAAAGTGGTACTGGATTTAGACCCATCTCAAACATGACTTATTTGGGGGGAAAAAAAGAATCGATGTTCAAATTTTGAATATCGATATTGAATCGGCCAGGAAAGTATCACGATATATTGCCATATCGATATTTTTGCCCAGCCCTAAACTGACCTGACTGATTGAGATCAAATGTACCATCAGATTCACACCATCGTGAATGTGAACACAGCTGGGGTGTCAGTGACCACGGCGTTTGTAAAAGCTCCCTTATAAGTTCTTCCATCTGGGATGAGCAAAGTTATGGACCCATGGAGCTGCTGTGGAGCACAAAACAGCAGAATAGTTTACTTTTTATTCAGTAGAATATAGCTATATTAACCTATATCAGTATCTATTCCACCTTAATTCATTCGATTTACATTAACGTCAGTACTTTAATTAGACATGTTATTTGTCTTTGGGAAGTAATGAACATGTAACTGGTGTGCCAGCCAGCGTAGCTGGTGTATTTCATTAACTGGTGTGCCAGCCAGCGTAGCTGGTGTATTTCATGCACCACAACCTGGTGTGCCGTTACACGTCTGTCTTTGTGCTGCGTTTTCAGAAACCTGAGCTCGGTGAACGAGAGAACGAGGCGAAAGATGAGAGGCACGCAAGGCCTGGTGGACTCTCTGGTGTGCTACATCCAGCAGGAAGAAGGGGGGGACGACAAGGTAACCCTGACCTGCACCCGCAGCCCGTGAATAATGGAGCACCTCCGTGTGATTCTGTCGTCACTTCTGTCGTCATGGTTACAGCTTATAAACGTTAGTGGCCGTGACCATGCGTGTCAGTGGTTTTTTGACTGAAGCAAATCACACATATTTCTTTAATAGTTTAGCAAATTGCGTTAACTAGACACAATGAAGGCGACGCCTCTCTGTTTCAGCCAGGCCAGCTGCTTTTGTTGTGGCAACAGTGTTCAGCTGGGTCTTCTGAGGAGGTGGTGTTTGTAAAAATGCCTCTCCGCCGGGTCCAGTCGGGAGCTCCTCCACGCTGGAAGGAATCCTTTATCTGCCGGGGATAAAGCTCCTGTCCTAGCTGTCTCTGGATGGCTGGTTCCACACAGCACCTGCAACCAGCCGAGACAGCTTTCTGCTCTGTTATCTGAATAAATGGAGCCTGAATCGGCCCGGCGTGCTGTAGTGACTCAGCTGCTCTCACTGCCTGTGTGTGCTGCTGAAACTCTGTTGATCTTGGTCCACATCGTGATCGCCTCCGGATCAACTGGAGAAGTGCAGAACAACACCAATAGCTCATGTGTGCAATACCACTACAATAATACATCTGAGCTAAAAATATAAGACACTGGAACGGCCTCCTCTGGTGATTGATCTAATCCTCCTCAACTTGAATAACACGGGCCGAGCAGAACCGCGTGGGTGGAGGCTTCATTTGTTTCTTCATTTGTCAGGGCCTGGATGCAGGAGGGAAGTGCAGTCAGCCTGATTTATCCATGATGAGAGGAGACCAGCAGAAGACAGTAATGAGCTTGTTAGGGCCTGGATCAATAGGCTGTTCAAATGCAATCAGACGGTGCTAGATTGCATTAAACACGTCAGCCCCAATGTTCTCATCCAAACTTTACGTGAGGGGATGTAGTTTCAGGGCTCAGACAGAGACTGCAGTTGTCCTGCTGGAGTCTGGGGGGGTTTGGAAATTAGGTTAAAAAAGTGCACAAATTTCGTTTTTCTATCCCTAAAAATAGTAACAGCCCAATTACATTGGTATATAACTCTGGGGGTGATACATGACAACATTCCGACTCAAGTGTTTACTAGTATAATTTGTGACTACTACTGGAATAGCTAATTATTGATCTAAGAAATAATTATTAATCTCTAGATAACCCATTTCGGGTTCGTTCTCATTTATTTTCTTATTTAAGTTTTCATTCATTGCACTACTACTACTTTACTACTACTACTTAATGTTATGTCACTATATTAGTATCTTTTAATTTTTATTTATTTACTATTTTTTTTAAATTTTTATTATTATTTTTTTTTTGTGTTTTGTTTTATTTTTTATTTTAATTTTATTTTTTTGCTATTCCCAAAGGAAAATTAATTAATAAAGGTATGTTCATCTGTTTTGCTCTGTACTGTGGAAACAATCTACCAATAAAAACATATATAAAAAATAAAAAATAAAAAATGCACAAATTTGCTTTTAAATCTGATTGTTTTAAGCCAGATTATGGTGGAAGGTTCACTTGCTGTCTTGGAGCATTTATCGTTCAGTCTCATCAGTTTCTTTATGTTCCTGTCAGCTAATACTTTAATCCCGCTACATCAGTGAATTTCTATGAAGCGTTTCCAACGATTCCCTGAATTTCCACGCCAGACGCTCATCTTCTGAGCTGGTTCAAACACTAATGAGGAAAGGAGTCGGCCGGCCTCTCACTTGCAGTGGCATTCTTGCATTTTTATAACGACTACAACCAGATCAGCTTTGAGGAGCTGGAAATAGCATGTAGGTAAATACTTGATGAGCCCAGCAGGACTTACTGGCAGCAGCTCGCTGGTCCAACTATGCAAATACCAGAGGATTGATAAACACGGCTCTTCTGTCAAACATTAATCCTCTTTGCCACAGCACCGAAGAAGACCTTATAATGGACTCCTATAAGATGAAGATTGACGGGGAATATTGTAGAAATAGGAAAGCTTTGCTTTATGAAAGAGGATGACTGCGTCACCACGAACCATGTGATCTTAATAACACTGCAGGACACCCACATCCTCTCTGTTTCTAGATCTAGCTCTACTTCATCTTTTATTGCTGAATAAAGGAGTCACATGGTCCTTCAGTGTCACACAGTAACACTTCCTATTGTTCTCAGCATTAACAGCATTACGCTACAGTTTCTTTGTCTGTTAATCAATTAGTTCTAAGAACCTCAGACCCTTCAACCTGAGGGTAATCAGGCCTGAACTTGGGAGGTCAGATACATGAGTGTGCTGCTGTTGTTTCCAACCCACGGCCCGGCAGTATTTGTTCAGGAATCTGAACAAACATTTATTGTTCCCAAAGCTGTTTGTGCTGCAAAACGATGTCAGCTTCACTTATCTGGGTTCAAAGGTGGGCAGAGGTTCTCTGGAGTAACGGGAGGGTAGAGAAGTATTAGAGAAGCTGAGTATTTGTGTGTCTGAGTTCAAAACCTCTAACACAGCCCGTCTGTGGTCTTGTGAAGCATCCAGAACCTCTCTGCAAGTCCACCCAGCTTTACCTCCTACTTGCTTTGCACTGTCTTGGACATTGATTTCACAAAGCTGCAACAACAATGTCACTGCATATGGTGCTGCTGAGCTGTCCAGGGGGCGCTGCTGCGTCTCACGCAGGACCAGCTGCTAACAGACTCCAGCAGAGGCCTGAGGCCTGAACGGGAATAACCAGCTGTAGGTTTAAGATTCATAGAAAACAAGAGCCTTTGGAGCCCATAATTGTTCAGTTACTGAACAATTATGGGCTCCACTTTGTGTCATTAAATAGGTCATGCTGCTGCTGTCAAACCTTTATTAACAAATGCGTCGGAGCAGTGATACGGAGCAGTGATACGGAGCAGTGATACGGAGCAGTGCTCCGTATCACCTTGTACCACTGATACCAGCTGTCCTCGGCAGTCCCTGTCTCCCAACAAGCAGCTGGAGCTGGATTTGACTTCATTTGAGCAGTTCTGTATGTGAGGCCGTCTATAAAAAGGCAAACCAACGTCTACACTGCTTAAGGAAGCTGTCATCTTTTCATATTGATAAAAAGCTGCTCACCATGTTCTATAGATGTTTTATTGAATCTATAATCTCTTTTAGCTTCGTGTCTTGGTTTGGCAACTTACACCTAAAAAATAAAAACCTGTTTAATCAGATTGTGAGGTGGCCAGTAGCTAATTGGAGAGACACAACTCAACTTCTCTCCTCTTTACTGGGCAGCTACAGGGACTAGCTGATCCATCTCAGATGATACTGTACATCTCATCCACTACACGGCCAATTCCAGTATCTCCTTCTGGCCATAAGTTTAAAATGCCTTTGTGCAAAACTAAAAGGTATAAATGTAGTTATGTCCCCTCAGCTATTAATGCCCTAAATAGGACATGATTTCCCATCCTCCACCTAGGTCAATTTATCTATGTATGTATCTATTGTATTGCTTATTCAATCTGGAGCATTTTTTCGTTTGTCTGTCAATGTTTTGTTTTGTTATTCTCCTGTTTGTCTTGTGTCACTGTCACCGTACTGTATGGTGTTGTTGTAAGTTTCTACTTTTTACCTGCAAACAAACCTTATATTTTCTTCTGCGTTGATATAAATTGTCTGAATTAAAGAGGAACCCGGCGGCTGAAGGTCCTCCAGCGCTGCTGTAATGGAGTCCTCATCCCCGTGTCGTCTCTCTGATCGTGTCCTCCCTGTGTGTTGTTCTGCATGTCCAGGGTTTGGAGAATTCTCTGTGTGTGATGAGGAACCTGTCGTACCAGCTGTACGCGGAGCTTCCTCCCTCGGTCCGCCTGCACCTGGAGGGCCCGTCCAGAGCCTCCTCCTCCAGAGACAACGAAGTCATCGGCTGCTTCACTGTGCACAGCAAGAAGAGCACAGAGGTGAGAACAACCGCCTCAGAGACCGAGCTAGAGACGGAGTGGGAGCTCTTATCTGCTCAGGCTGATGGGCTGAGTCACCACATATAGTAGCACCTAGAGGGCTGCATTTCAGATCTGGCGGGAGCGGGCGGTTTGAACTTTGCTGCGGGCGGCTAAAAAAAACACTGCGGGATCGGGATGTAGTCTAGTGACAAGATGGAAATCAATGACGTGGAAAAGAACCTCAAACAAGGTCTTTACTAAACAAAGACAAAGCAAGGCCAGTCAGATATTTGGAGAAACTGTGTTTAGTGTCTGTAGCATCTTGGAAGAGAAGCAGGGATTGGAACCAGCAGTCGGTCAGCAGCATTCTCTTCCTCCACAGATATGTAATGGCTGAGTGATTCATTTGTTAAATTAATTTGTTTCATTCGTTAACTTTGTCTATTTTATGTTATTTATTAGTATTATTTGAGCCGCTCACAGCTACTCTTGTTGCTATAACCTCAATCACATAATTGATGCGTGCGTGAAAGGCATGTATACATGGTGATTAATCATTTGGGATATCTGGATCAAACCAGCGACGCACGGAGAACATCATGACGCAATTACCGTCATTTCCGCTTCTTCTTCCTGTATCCAAATTCAAAACAACAACAATAACAGCAGCACGGTGGATAATGAACAGCCCAGTAGAAGTGGTTTTGTTTCTTGTTCCTGTAGTTCTCCTTTTCCAGCGTCTTCCAGCGGAGCTTGATCTGGTCTGGCGTTCCTACAAATGCTGCTTCGCGCAACTTTTCGCTCACCTTCTTGTAAATCTTCTATCCCGGTACTTTCTACCGTCTACAAATGCAGAAATGTTCATATCCTTCATTACATTTATGAAGTGATTAGTCTCCTCCTGGTCTTGTGTTTCTCCGTGATCAGAAGAACTTCCTGGACTCAAAAGAGAAAGATTCCTTGAGAAAAGAGCATGTGCAGAAAACAAATTCCTGTTCCTTCTGATGGGAAAATCCTGTTTGGTGTTTACATGACCCAATATTCAGTTAGAAAAGGAGTAACCCAGGGCTCATATTCAGGTTTAAAAAAAACGGAATATGAGCAAATTCGGGTTATTCAAAGGGGTTATTGGTGTTTACATGGCCGTGCAAAACCGGGTTATTGCTAATATTCCGGTTAAAAAAGGGTTATTGACTGCATAGAAACGTAGTCAGTGATGGATTTGCATCTAACTTGCTGTCAGGTGGCCTATGAACTCTCAATTATCCATCAAGATCCCCAATGATCATGTTAACAGTAAATCAGATAGATTTCTCCAGGACTTTTCTCTTGCGGGACGGGAGAAGACACAAAGTCAATGCATCTCTATAATTGTGCGGATGAGGAAAACAGTCCCGCGCAGGGCTCTAGTAGCCCCCCCTGTAACGGCCTCTCTCTCTCTCTCTACTCCCCGTCCTCCGCAGCAGCAGCGGTACCAGAACGTGCCCACCCTTTCCCAGCCCAAGGGTGCTGAGTGGCTGTGGCACCCGAAGGTGGTGTCTCTGTACAAGCTGGTGCTCCAGAGCAGCAGCAGCAGCTCCATGAGCCGGGAGGCGGCGGTGGGAGCGCTGCAGAACATCACCGCGGGAGAGGGCAGGGTAGGAAGACGGATCATTGCTGTGCTCTCCTGTTTTCACTGCTCTAGAGTTGTTGGATTTCTGAAGTTGACTTGTGAACATAAACAGAAGTAGTGATGCACCAAAATCTAAATTTGTGGCTGAAACCGAAACCGAAAATAATAATAAACATTTGGCCGAATAACATACCGAACATGGTTCTTCGCAGTTTTAATTTATTTTGACAATTTTTTCACCATTGCATGAATCAAATAAATGTGCTGTAGGCATGCTTTTCAAAGAAAAAAATATTTTACAAAATTACAAGGTAGAAATATTTATTGAACATGACCTACCGAATATTTTTAATTTCCCAGCATTTTTTTAATATTCCAGCAGACATTATACCAACAAAGCACAATAAAGCCACTTTTGCACTAGTATCGGCTGAGCCCGGCTCGGCTCGGCGTGGTACGGCACGGTTCCACACGTGTGTTTTTCCACAGCCAGGGGAGAAGTGGGCAGGTGAAGCTGCTGTGACGTACTCGATTGCGCAACCGCTTTGTTCATGTCGGCGCTGATGAGAAATCAGCTGGAGCCGCGAGCGGCTGAGAAAAAACAGCCCGTCTACATCGCTTTTTAAATTTTTTCTCGACAGCCACCAGGTTTATGAACATCTGCACCTCAGAGTTGGATCACCAAACAGACGTTTTGCGCTTTATAATAAAATCGCTGCGAGCCGCGAGTCCCCTCGCGCTGACTCCCGCTTCCTGATTCAAACGTCTGCCGGCCCCGCCCCCCGACCAATCGGTGGCGAGGAGGTGGTGACGTCAGAAAAAGTCCCTGCTCAGCCCGCTTTCAGAACCTCACTGAAATGGTTACAGAAAAAAGTATCGACTTGGAGCGGCTTTACCCGTCTCAGCCCTAGTGCAAAAGCGCAAAACGGGTAGAACCGAGCTAAGGTGGTACTAATGCAAAAGCGCCATAACTTAAAATAAATAATTTAGCTAATTTAATACATTTTTGGGCCATCTTTTAGTTTACATAACTGATTGCTGAAAAATTGTAACATAGGCCTTAAAACAAAAAAAAGCTCCCCTATCTCCCCTGCATCCCGTGACCGTCTCCATCACCAAGTGGTTTCACAAATCCAGCTTCAAAAAGCCATTCTTTTATCCTTCTCAGCTACTTTGAAATACTGCATTTACCACTGCTCCCCCCTCACTTCACGCTGTTCGCTGATTGATTGCGTCATCTAAACACGCCGTTATTAATTGTTCGTTTTTTTCCCCACTTATTCCACCGAACACCGAAAGTGTTTTTTTTGCTATTTTCGGTTACCGAACATTGGGTGCATCACTAACCAGAACAGCAGCACGTAGTTGACGGGGGGTAACAGACTCAGATCTCACCTCTCCTGCCAGTGGGCCTCGGTGCTGTGTGGCGTCGTGACGGAGAAGGAGAGGATGCTGCCCATCCTGCTGGACCTGTTTGACACCTGCACCGACATGCAGATGAAGCCTCTGAGCGGCCTGCTCAGGAACCTGGCCCACCACGCCACCGACAAGCAGCTCATGGGTGGGTAGAGAAGCTCCTCTTCCTCTTCCTCTTCCTCTTCCTCTTCCTCTTCCTCTTCCTCTTCCTCTTCCTCTTCCTCTTCCTCTTCCTCTTCCTCTTCCTCTTCCTCTTCCCAGTCAGACTGGTGTTCTGTCTGTTCTGATGGACCCACATAAAACCTGCACCGTGTGGTTGTCATGGTCCAGTTTAGTAGGGGACACCATGAACAGACAGAACACATGAGTTGTAAAGGTTTTAATATCACTGATTCATGTCTCTAAGTTCTACAAAGAGCTTTATGGTGTAATTACAACAATATACAGACTGTATTTGAACATCTGAACCCGTCCTGCCAACATCTGCCCTGCACATTCTGGTGCTGATCTCATGGTTCTAGTCCTCCAGAATCCTGCCGCTACGTTAGAAGACAGGCGTGTACATTTGTGGAGGTCACAGTTTGAGTTGAAACAATACATGTGATCATTTATTTATTTATTTATTTATTACGGATCCCCATTAATCCTCACTGCAGTGAAGACTATTCTTCCTGGGGTCCAACATTGTACACATAAACAATAAAATACAATCCTTACAGTTAAAACATAACTAAATCTAAACAAAAATGATCTGAGATGTGATGGAATTCAACCCTTAAATTGTTGAAACCAGCCAGAACCAGAACCAAACAACAAAACATATTCCATTTTACACACTCAAATTTCAGAATAAACCAAGAATTACAGAATAAACCAACTACCTAAAACTGACTTCCTTGCTAAGTACTGCTTTTCTTAATGTATTTTTGAATCTAGCTTTATTGTGTATCATGGTTAAATGTGGTGGAAGTTTATTCCAATATGTTACTGCTCTAAACATGGTAGCCTCTTCAGTGCGTTGGTTCCTGGTAGAGGAAGAGGAAAGTGAACACCAGAAGCAGATCTGGTTGCAGAGCCACATCAGGGGGACAGTGGACATGAGGGAGGGTGGGGATCGAACCACGGACCCTCGCTGGGAGACTCAGCGGCGTATTCGGTCGAAATTAGAAAAGTTACAGTTGATAGATTAGGTTATCGTAAGTTAAACTAACACTGAGAGCCTGGTAAACCTGTACCAACGACCCACGATACCAACAGCAGGAAGGAGGATCTTCTCCTGTAATCCACAGCTGGGATGCTCCTCCACACCTTCACAGGGAACATTATGGACGTAATTACAATCATGGCCATGCACCTGACTAAGGCTCGGCCCGTTTTTAAACGCTACGTACTTCACTACGAGTATGAACCGATTTGGCCAGAATGAAGTGTCCAGGATTTGAGCAAGTGCAGACTCAGTATAGAGGGAATGCACATGATGTCACAGATGCAACTTCACAGCAAATTTCCCCCACTGAGTGTCAGAAAGACTTTCAGTTTGAGCAACTGAAAACATCTAAAATGGGAAAGATCAGAGAGATCAGTGTGCTTCTTGCAGTAACACTTCCAGAGTGTACCTCTCATACTGTATCCCATAATGCAATACATCAGTACAGTGTGGGTTTCTTCAGCAGTGGGGTGACCCGAGCTGGTTTGAAGGCAGAGGGAAAGACGCCATATGTAAGAGAGGAGTTGATAATGTGGTTATTGCAGGGGTTGACGGTAGGTAAAATGTTCTGCAGGATGTCTGTAGGGACAGGATCATCATCAGGATCATGAGGACAGGTCACAAGTTTAGAGACTTCATTCTCATTTAGAGACCAGAAGGAGCAGAGAGAGGCACCATTAATAGTAACATTGATAGTAGCAACCTTTTCAGTAAAGAAGGAAGCAAACGTTTCTGCAGAAAACCCAGTGGGAGGTTGAGCAGGTGGTGGAGAGAGAAGAGAATTAAACGCCATGAACAGTTGTCAGGTATTAGGAGCATTTTGGATGTTGTTCTGGTAGAAGTCTATCTTGATAGCCTTTAAGCTGGATGTGAAAAATGACAGTTTTGTTGGTACTCAGACAAGTCAGTGTGCTGGATTTGTGCCACTTTCTCCCAGCTGCCCTGAGTCCAGCTCTGTGGTTCCTCAGAACTTCTCTGAATCATGGACTGGGAGGTTTCTGTCCAGCTGGTTTGGACACCAGGACAGAGTTTATCCAGAGAGGAGGCGAGTTTGGAGCAGAGTTTCTGCAGCCTCATTAACTGATAGTGAGGGAAGGGAGGGCAGAGCTCAGCAGACGGCTGTGTGGGGCTGAGAGAGCTACGTTTGTGTGGTAGGTCACTCTCTTTGGAAGGGAAATGGAAAACCTAAAGGTTTGAAAACCGGAGACTGAATCAGATTAAATCATGTAAGTCATTTATAAGATATTCAGCTTTAAATTATAAGAAACTAAATTGTGTTTTAGAGCCGTCTAACACCCGCTCACTGAAGAAAAGAGTGTTTGAATTAATTGCTATCGCTGTTAAGAAAATTGGAGGTAATATAGTAAAACATCTCCTACCCAACGTTTAACCTTGTTACAGTACAAGAGACAAAGCTCCATCTTCTCTCAATGATCTGATAAAACTTGCCTCCAGAATTTAAACATTAACAGGTTTTTAGATACAGGAGGAGGAAATTGGTGAAACGGAGATTATTCAGTCTTGTTCAAATGTTGCATGTCGGTGATGCCATTAATCATCATTGTGGTTTGGCGTGATGATGAAATATGAATGAATATTTGGGGTTTTGTGCTTTGAGGAAGTTGATGATCAGTAATGGAGTATGCCACGTTAATCCCTCCTCTTTGTCCCAGCAGCTAAGACCACGGTGAGCATCCTGGTGTCCAAGCTGCCCAGCGACGGCCTTCAGACCACCCCGTCCACCGAGGTGGTGGTCAACATCTGCGGAGCCCTCAACCACCTGGTGACCTGCAGCTCGGCGGCGGCCCGCGACGTCGCCCACTACAACGGCCTGCCAAAGCTGGTGGGCATCAAGAACTCCCACGATACCAGGTAAAACCGGCTGCTGCTCCGGCCCTTCCCAGATCCAGCTGTTCCAGCGGAGCAAAGGTCCTCCTAACCCTAGAGTCACACCGAAAGCGTCAGAAATCACCTGTGGAGGCTCAGGACGTCTGGAGGGAACAAAGTGCATAGTTTACATATATCTATATATAGTTGCACATCTTCAGTTTCCTATTTCACCATGGATCACACTTTGGGAAGCCTTCATTATATTTCAGCGTTATTTCTGCATAGATAAGAGTGAGTTTGATGCTCCTTGACCAGGTTGGTCCTGGATCAACATCAACCATCATCGTTGGTCCCGGTGAAGCTGCAGTCTGTCTGCGGTGAACACTGACACACCGGGTCAGAGCGGATTTGGTCATATTTTTTAAACTGTGTTTTGTGATTAATAAGCACGTTTTTTTTTATTATTTTGCGTTGGATCAATGTAGCAAATAAAATCGTTGGGACCATCCAGCTCCTCAACCATCAGTTACGTGTTTCACATGAGCAGTTCAGGTAAAAATGGCAGTTAAATCAGCAAAAATGTCAGTTTGCTGGATGAAATATATTAATTCCTGATAAAATAAGTGTGTTAGTGCACAGCTATGCTCATGTACGCATGTGAATGAGTGTACGTTTGTGTGTACATGAAAGTACAATCTGCATTGAGGGTTCTTGCTTCAGGAATCCCGGTCTGTGATTGGACGCTGCCCCGGCGTCGCCGCTGCTCATTTGCATAAAGTTGAGATTTTTCAACTTCAAATTGACGCTCTGGATGCCTCCAACGCCTCTGTGGCCTCCGACGCCTCCCGCAGCGCGCTTTCATAGAAAATGAATGACGCTTTTGCTGTGAATCCCGGGTAAAGCTCCCACATGCTCCTGCAGCGCTCCAAGGGTTGGACACTGACTTGGCTTCTCTGCTTGATTGATAGGACTAGGGATCAAAATTGCATAATATGGGTCTTTTAAAGTGGTTGATCTTTTTAAGATCTTCAATATTCTGGCTATAGCAAAGCTGTGACCTCCCAGTGATGTCTGTTTTAAATTGATGAGTTGTTAAAACTCCCACGGTCATTGGCCTCGCGAAAAAACTAGAAACTTTCCTCATTTTGAGGGTTTATCAGTGACTTTGTCCGTTCTGTCTGCTCTGGTATTTCCTCCTTGTTAGCGCCCCTCGTCTTCTTTTTTTCCACCTCTAACTGTGTGTGGGTGTGTGTTGCAGCGCCGGGAGTCTGAAGGCCGCCAGAGCCGCGTCTACTGTCCTCTGCAACATGTTCCAGTACAGCAAGCTGCACCGGGACTACAAACTGGTGAGATTTCACTTTCAAACTGAGGAAAAAAGTTTAGAAATGACTTCATAACTTGTTAACTTACCTTTTATTTGCTGAATCTTAATTTTCAGTATTTGTTGTTTAAGAATCATGTAGATGAGGGTCACTGACCTTCTTGAAACTGAGGATACTGAACAACAGGAAGGGCTGCTTCACTTTCACTTCACTCAACATTTCCTCACAATCATTATCAAATCTATTATAGTAAGAAACACTCATTAAAATCTTCAAATCAAATCCCCTTTTCACTCAATTAAAACACTTTTTGTATAAAATGGAAAAAAGTCACTATGAAAATGTGAAAATGTACGTTTTGGGGCTAAAAAACTGCACTTAGCTCTCCATCGTAGCTGCGCTCGCGAGCATGTCCATGCAATGAGTGAGAGAGGCGGAGCTTATGGCTCTTTTCCACTAGTACATACTCGACTTGGCTCAGCTCGGCTCGGTTTGGTTCTTTCCCACTAGGGGTCTAATGTGCTGAGTAGATACTTTTCTGTATCTATTCTGCCGAGGTTCTAAGCTGCTGAGTCGGCTGTATCTGACATCATCACACTACAGGCCACCGATTGGTCGGGGGGTTGGAGTCAGACATCTGAGTCAGGAGGAGGAAATCAGAGAAATAGACTCTGACGGCTTCTTGTTCATTTTATTCGAGGCAATGGCAGCAGAAGTCTGTTTCATGATCCAACTCTGAGGGTCAGATGTTCATAAACCTGGTGCTGAGGAGAGAATTAAAAAGGGATCTAGACGGAGATAAGGAACGACCAGATCTACCAGGAACTCTGTCTCTTCATAGCTGCTCACGGCTCCAGCTGACTTTTCAGCAGCGCAGAGACAAACTAAAAAAGAAAGTAAAAGCCTCACAGCTTTCTCTTACTCTAATTTTTTAACTTGATATCAAACACAAGTCACAGACCCAGCAGCACATCTATCATCTCCTCCAGGTTCTACATCTTTAGTGTTGTTGTCTTCTTCATTTAGATCACACAATCAAATACGTCACAGCAGCTTCTCCAACCTCCTACTTCTGCTGCAGGTGCTGAATTGTTATGGAAAAGAAACTTGGCCGAGTTGAGATGAGTAGAGCCGAGTAGGTGCTAGCAGGTGCTAGTGGAAAAGTGCCATTAGTTTTGCGCACAGTTTTGACATTTGACCTGAACAGATTCATTAGTTCATATATAGGCCTACAGTATAACAGGCCTACATAGAATTGAAATTCCTCATCTTGTTATTTACTCTCTTTATTCAATGCTGGTATCGTCAAGTCTACATAAAAGGAACAGCAATACATTTTAGACATTGATGACTGCTGCTTTTAAAGAAACGAGTGCCTGCAGTCAGGAACCCGTCAGAGCTGGGTTTGTTATTCACTGAGGGTCTTCTTCTCCATTGTTTTACTGTTGCATCAAACAGACACGTGTCATTACTCTTTAGAAGTAGTGCAGATTTCTTATAAACTACTGAACCAAAAGTAAAACTGTCTACGAGTTGAAGTTGATCTTAAATCATGGGTGAGAACGTGCACCGATCATCTTTGTATTTGACCTTTGTACATGTTTGTAGTGAGACGCGTGTTTCCAGCAGATGGTTTCCTGCTCCAGATCTGCAGCATCTGCTTTTCATCCAGCGTGACCTGTGCATCCCCTCGGCCGTCTTTATCCCCCCCTCACGCTGCTGTCCCGGACCGGAGCGGGTTTAGCCTCCAGACAGGCTCCTCTAGTGTGATACATGGATCCTGCTGCAGCTTCAGAGCAGCTCAGTCAGATCACTGACTTATTAAACTCTAGAGTTACGAAACTCCAGTTTAATTGGCTGCAGTTTGCAAAAAGAGCAAACTGAAAGCATTTCCGGTCTCATGACCGCTGGTGTGTGGATTCGGACTCTGCAGTGAATAATGAAACTGGAAGTGGGAGGCAGGACGACGGCGAGCTACAGTTCTGCTGGGCTCTGGTTGGGGAGGAACTATATATCGATACAAAAACGTCACGATACGTGTCGTGGAGGTGACAAGCTGTAGCGCGATTTTGGGTTATTAATATTAATATATTATGTTTACTAGTAACGCGCATCACGTGCCGACCGCGCCTCGACCCGCGGACCAAAATCTTACTCCGCTCAGAAGAAACTAGTACCGTTTTGTGGTCCCCATCATGGGACTCTTGGGGGTTTTGCGCTCCGAACTTTGACTTCTAAGGTGAGCATGAATCAATCTTTTTTCTGATGTAAAGATTGTGTCGTCCCCAAAGGTGGGAGGATGAAACGATACCGGGGTTCAACTTACGGCCTCAGGCTGGAGCAGGTGAAGCTCTTAGCTCTGGCACAAGATCAATAGTCATGTTGCATTCTGAGTTTGGGACTTTTCATAGTTTATTTATTTAATTTTAGTTGTTAAATTTCTGGAAAAGAAAAAAGTCAAACCATACATGAGAGAAACTATTCAGTTTGTGGCTAAATATTTGTACTTGTATGAAACTGAAGATGCATAATGCAAACCTGACATTTACTTTTAGTTCAGTTTGTGGAAAATGGTTGGCCTGGCTTTCTCTTTAAAACTTAAACAGTTATAAAGCATTACAAACTGTAATAATAGGGCAAACTTTTTCCAGTCATATGTTCCTCATTCAAGGTTTTAATATCGTATCGTTATCGTGACCTCAATGGTAAATGGCTTACACTTATATAGCGCTTTCCAGCTGTACTCCTACAGCCCCAAAGCGCTTTACACTGTAGACGTTCACCCACACACGCACACATTCACACATTCACACAGTGGTTGTCACCTTCCCCCCTCAATATCGTGTAACGTACCGTATCGTGAGATTAGTGTATCGTTACACCCCTAGTCTCTGGTTAGCAGTGTTGTGCATGAACACGTTCAAATGAACGCGTTCATTGAACACGTTCATTTCTGTGAGAACGTTGAACTGAACTGCAACGTATTTGCAAATAAAGAACTAGAACGTGAACTTGTTATTTCTGCAAATCACGAACTGGAATTCGGATTATGTGAGTTTCAGCTTCACTGTTTAGGTCCAATTATTACGGAATAATCCTCCTTCTCATTTCACCAGCGGGCGGCGCACACATTTAAAATGCTCGACGAGACGACGACTTCACACTACATTACCCACAATGCAGTGCACACTAGCATAACAACGGGCACCAGCTCCATAGCAACGGCGGCCTGAGCCCGGTGCATCTTTACATGACCAGTGAAGAGAGAGACGTTGCAGACGCAGCGTCAGCGAGCCGTCAGATGATGATCCTTATCATTATCTGCAGGAATTTTACACATTGTCTCCCAAAGAGTCCGACGGTAAAAATCTAACCTTTCTAAGCAAATTATGTCCATCTGCGCTGAGAAAACAACTCTGAAAGTCTGCCTCGTCCGTCTGCCTGCTAAATTTGAAACATCATGTGGAGTTAAAGCATCTGTCCAGTGTGATAAATATCTGCAAGTCCTTGACAACCAAAAAAAAGTCATCAGGAAAGACCAAGAAGACCCAAACGCCCCAAACGACCCCAGTCACTGCTGCTCCTTCAGGGGGAGGATTTAGCTGCAACAGGGAGAAACACTGATAATGGACTACATTTCAACTAAAGTTGAAAAGCCACTAGGACAATACATGATAGTTTACAGCAGGGTCTCCAACCCTGGTCCTCCCCTGTCCTGCATGTTTTACATGTTTCCTTGCATCATCACACCTGATTCTGATTAATGGTCGTCATCAGCTTGTCATCCAGGTCTGCACAAGTCTGTTAATGATGGTCATTTTTATCAGGGTGCTGAAGCAGGAAACATCTAAAACATGCAGGACAGGAGTCCTGAGGACCAGGGTTGGAGACCACTACAACAGTTTTAGGATAGGGGGGCGTTTCATTCGTACTTCTCACCTAAAAATATTGAAATGAACTGAATTTGAACTAGTTCAAAATGAAAATGGTGAACTATGAAGTGAACTGTTCATTTTTAAACTATGTGAACTGAACTTTGAACTAGTTCATGAGAAGTATGAACTTGCACAACAGTGCTGGTTAGGTGGACTTGGCCGGTTCTGCTGGTTCTGGTTGGGCTGTAGAATCCCCCACCACACCAGTTACACAAACACTGCCAAGTAAAACCTGACACGTCATTGTTGACTGTTTTTCTTCTCCTCTCTCTCCTCCTCCACCCCCACCAGCGTTTCTCTGGTTTCCCTCTGAACAAAGACGCTGGTGATCTGCCCTGCCAGGGGAACGCTGGTGTCAGCGTGGTGCGCGTGTGGGATTCTTCATATTTCACATTTTCTCATCGTCTTCATTAACACAAATTCGTCGTGGCGCTTCGGTCCTTCCAAAAGACAAAGAAATGGGGCGATAACATTTTTATAACTTTGTTTCTCCTCTCACAGAACTCAGAAATCCCTGAGACCTTGAAGACACAAAGCGATGAAGTGATTTATTGTTATTTTGTCCCATTCTTCCAGTAAACATGTCAGAATGTGGTCGTCACTGCATTTCTCTCCCGGGTCGGGACCGGTCCAGCACCGTACTCTCAGGGTCATCCGTCGATATTATGGTTGCTATGGCAACTCACTTCTGAGAAAGTATAAAAAACACCTTTTTAAGGAAGTTAGAGGACTATTTCAGACCATTTTGCTAGTTTTAGGAAGGAAATGTGTCTTCCCCCATTGACAGAGATTTTTTTTTGCATAAAAAAATGATCATTTTGACTAGATTTAGGAATATAAGGCTTATTTCTGGAGGCGCTGTTTTTGTACATGGAGCACAGGATGATTATATCCTCCAAATAAAGGTCAGCGATGCGGCCAGGAAACCCCTCCTCCGAGCCCGGAGGCCTCGCCGCTCCAGACGAGGTTAACTAAGACTTGTTTTTTGTACAGTCAAGTATTCTCTATACTACTACTCTCTATTAATTGTGCAGTGTCATCTGAGGAATAGGAAACCCCAGTATAGCATCATTTCCTGGCTCCTTTCCCCTTTCTGCACTAAAAACTCCTCCAGGTTCCCTGAATTGTTTAATATTATACCCTGCAGGAGGAAAAGCATGCACATTCTTTCAGATCTCTATTAGTGGAACACAATTTGTCTTTTTTATCTGTGGTGACTCTCTCAGGAATATGTGACGAAGGGCAGATCCTCTTTTGCATCAAATCTTTAACTTCCTTCATAGCAGTAAACTTTATTTGGGATGTGTAGCGGCCCTAAAATGCCAAAAATAATACTTGTTAACATATGAGGTGAGGCTGATGAGGGAAACCATGAAATATATTTTCTGCATTACAAAAAAATACAATAAAATGTAAGAATTGCTGCACTTTTTAACATTTTTTGTATTTTCCATAAATTCCCAGTGCTTTCTCAATTAGGGTTTACCACCTTTCTGGCCAAAAGATGCAGTTTTTTATTTTTATTTTTACCTGATCAAAGCATAAAACGACCTGAGTAACAACTATAATGCAGGTTTGTGGTGCTCAAGTCCAGGACTGGGACTTAGCTCCAACTCCAGCCTCAGCTTCAAGGACTTGACTGAGACTTGTGCGTCCACACTCTAAACCAGAGGCCGGTCCTTTTTAGCATATTATTAACATGAAGTTCAACATTCACGTGTGAAGGGTGCGGAGTTCCTGCCAGACGTGGGTCGTGTGCAGGAACTGAAGAGTGATGTTTGCTTGTTCCTTTTATAGAGAAAACATAAACCGTTCTTCTGTTTGAGAAGCGGACGGATGCGTAGAAGGATTTGACTCAACTCCGATGTGACTTTTCTCCAAAGCTGCTGTCAGGACACCTGAAACGTTCTAAATGCACGACTGCTTGGATATTTGACTGTTTGTTTGTTTGGATATTTTAGCCGGATTACTTAACTTGAGGAAATTAAAGCAACATATACAACACCGTATACAAACAACGTTAAAACATAATTGGAATAAATATGCTCGATAAAGGAACCCCCTGAGCTTAGATGGCGGTCTTCATCCTTTACCTTGTGCAGGCCTCACTGAACTCCTCATGGGAAACACTGAATCTACTCAAACACGGCAAGATTTAAACCAGAGACAAGCACGATGGATGATTACCTCAGAATCAGAATCAGAATCATGTTTATTGGCCAAGTCAGGTCAAACAAGACAGGGGAATTGACTCAGTTATTTCTGCTCTCTGTGCAGTAAATAGGCAAATGACAGCTCTTATTAACATATATATGTATATATATATATATATATATATATATATATATATATATATATATATATATATATATATATATTATATATGTATATATATACAATTTTAAAATCTTACCTGAAAGATAGAAGAAATACTGCAGATTTCACATCCAAATCTCAAGTCTGCAGCTCCCTCCGCCGCTAAAACGCCGCTCCGCTATTCAAGTCGGTTTAGTTTGTTCTTTATGATTAATTCTCTGCGACGGCTGTCATCTGTCTTATTGACAGTTATGAAACACGCCCCCCAGCAGTGATGGGGGGGCTGCACGGGGAGCAGTGCAAACGTAGACTGCATGACGAGCTGCAGGGCCCAAAGGAACAGGTTTGTTTATGTAATATTATCAGAAAATAGTGGTCACAGGGGGCACGGTGGTACAGCAGGTAGTGCAGCCGTCTCACAGCTAGAAGGTCCTGGGTTCGATTCCCGCCGGGGACGCTGTGGGCGCTGAAGTGCGTGTTAGTTCCCCCATGACTTCAGCACCACACCATGGGTGGGGTTGGCGAAAGGATCTTTCTGTTTGGAGTTTGCATGTTCTCCCCGTGTTCCCTTGGTAGTTAATGTGAGCTACCCTCACAAAAACATGCACACAGTCCTGGGCTACACATGCCATCTCTGGCCAACCGGGGCGCCAGATGGGGTGGGGAGGATCCGGCCAGAATAACGTGATCCTTCCACGCGCTACGTCCGGCCGGAGAAGCCCCACCCTGTCTGGTGAAAAGATGCGGCCTGCTCACTCCTCAGGTTAAGGAGGAGACCTGAGCTCAGTGCAGGGCCCTCCCGGGGTTGGTAGAGGATGGCAATGTCCAGGACTGTCACTTAGGTAGGAGCACGGGGTGGTAAAAATGGGAAAAAACCGGGATAAAAATATTTTTTAAAAAAAAGAAAATAGTGGTCATGTAGGCAGAAAAAATGCTTGCTCTTCGATGGAAATCACCACACAATCTACCAACAGATTGAAAAGGTTTCATCTGTTTATGGACATATGGAACTTTCAGTGGCAAGAATTCATGGTGCGGGACATTAAAAATATGGACACATGCCATTGAAAAACTGAAAGAACTGAATATTGACTGAACATTCGTCTATTTTTTTCTTCTTTTTTTTGTCTTTCTTGTCTTGCTTGTTTTGTCCTGTTGTTGTGTCATTGTTGTCTTGTTGGATCGCTACAGGGTGGGTGGGGCGACGGGTGATTTAAAGGTTTTTGCTGTACAATTGCGTGCATAATTTTTCGATTTAATTGTATGCATCAAAATACAAAATAATAAAAAACACTTGATCACAAAAAAAAAGAAAATAGTGGTCACCTGGGCAAATTTACGGAAGCATATTGCATTCACTTGAGAAAAAAAAATCTGCTTTGTTTTTCTGAATTAACAAGGATCTCAGAATCCGAGAAAAGTGTTCATGAAAAAAAAAAAACGCTTTCCGTCTGAACAACCGCAAAGTCCTGAGGTGCCTTTGCAAAGTCGACAAACTTACATCAATACCATCTATATAACTAGAGTATCTCCCAATGTTTCAAACCAAAAGCAAAATTAAACTGGATTAAACTGGACAGGAACATGTTTGCTTCCATGAAATCCAGCTCTCAAGTGAATGACAGCTTCTTGCAAGTTGTGAGGTATCTCGTTAATTTAGAAAAACAGAGCAGATTTTCTTTTTTTTATTAAAACCTTTCTCGGAATTCTGAGATAATTTACTCGTTAATTCAGAAAAACAAAGCAGAATTATGTTTTTTCCATTTAAACTTTTCTCAGAACTCTGAGATAATTAACTCGTTAATTCAGAAAAACAGAATAGATTATTTTTTTTCTCAAGGTAATGCAATAGGCTTCTGTACAAATGTGACCAAAGTAAACTCCTGACTTGGACTGGACTCCAGCGCGGCTGCGTGGACACGTGTGTGCAGCAAGAGGCTGAAGGTCGGCTGTTCTCACATCTCGTGTCTTGTGTTTTTCAGAGAGGATTCACCCGAAAAGACTTTGCAGACCCGTCCTTCTAGGCCGCGGCGTCCCCACCCCCTCGCCGTCGGCCTTCAGTACACCAGATGGAAAAGAATGATGCCGTGGAGCCGATGACGCAGGCCGTGTTTGTGGTTAACTCGTGTGTAACACTTTGATTTGTCTGTGGTTGATTTTGACATTAATGTAGACTGATGCTGATGTGTAGACGGGTGCTGCCGAGCCGTGCCAATGCTGACCTTCCTAGTCCTTCTGCTGCGTAAGAGTGCCTTCCTAACAGCCGGCCTGCTACTCACCGTTGTACAAACTCAGAGAGGACTCTGGCTGCTCCTCCCTTTCACCTGGAATCTCCTTTTCTCCGCCCCTGAGGAATTATGTGAAACATCAAGCGTTAACCGGAGCTGAAAGCTGAATGTTGGGGGGGTTTAGCCCCCTGGTCCGCAGCGTCTCCACAATGGAGCCATTCACCCACAGAAGACACCAGCATGGAAATAACCGGAATTACAGAAGTGCCTCGGAGAACTGATGCGACTGGGAATGTTTGAAATCAGCTTAGAAGAAGCAAACTGTAGTTAGTGTAGACGCCTGTCGCCGTGGCGACGCTGCTCCAGCTTCAGCCCCATTAACACTTCCTGTTGAGAATATGCACTAACTACCTTCAGAGACGTCTGTCAGCTGCAGGATCCACCTTTATGTCTTTGTAATAGATAATAAAAACATAGTTTTGTCACCAAATCATGTGTCTACCTGGTTTTGTTTGCAGTCATATGAGAGCTCTCGTGCTTCACCTGGAGAACACTCGGCCTGGACGCCTCGGGACAGATAAACAATCACTAGAAACACCTTTGCACAGGATATAAAAAAAAAAAATCACAAAAAAAAAACAAGAAATATGTGTGAGGAGTGGTTAGAAGCACAAACATTTCCTGTAAAGGAAAAAGTGAAAAAAAAAATAGAGGGTCCTATTATTCTAAATCAAATGTATTAGAGAGCATTCTTAAGTTTCTTTTTGTACATGGACAGTGACAAAGATAAATCAATTAAAGGAGCATGAGGCTCCTTTTAAGAAATGAGACTCTAGCGCCACCCTTCACCACGACGGCCGTCGGGGGTACTGTAGCCAACAGTGAAGCCGGCACGGGAGAACGGGGAGAACGCACATGCAGCGTCATGTGACGTCACATCCGCAGCCCAGCGCGGGAAATTCGGGACTGAATTGCAGCACATTTTGCAGCACACAGCCTGTTCAAGGCAACGGAGAGATACGGTAGAGGGCTCATTATTTTTGGTTTGGAACGCTTCATCTGACATTATTACTAGAAAACTTAAAATGTATACGAATTTTTTTCATAAATCCTGCCTCAATCCTGCCTCATGCTCCTTTAAATGTACATAATTGTTCCACATGGTAACTGCACGGTATTTAATAGAAAACTGACCACGGGATGTTTTATACAACGGGAGATGAAGTTTCTTAACCTGTCGGGTTGAATAACTATGAACTTGAAAGTTATTTACAAAATAATATCTAAAACCATGGGGTAAATCATCAGTCTTATGATTCACTTTAAAGACAAATGTACAGATTTGGAGAATGTTGATGTCATGGATAGTCAATAATTGCAATTTAAAGAAGAGAGGTGCACTTGAAACATCAGCTTTGGAAAAAGTTGCTAATCGAACAAAACGTTTCTACAACAATGATTTCTGATCCCAGCCCACGTTTGTGGGACCTTTTAAAACCTGTGCGTCAGTTTTCTGGGTAATCCTGCGTGACAGATGGGAGGTGGGCTGGTGTGGACAGGAAGTGAGAGCTCTGTCCCCTCCAGACCCCAGAGTTTATCTGAGTTTATCTGCAGGACTCCCAGAGCAGATGGAGCCCCGCGGCGCTGACCCCGCCTCACGCTGCTGTGCTGAACTTGGACCCCGCAGGGGTGAAGGATCAGTACCAGAGGTGTCAAGTAACAAAGTACAAATACTTCGTTACCTTACTTAAGTAGAAATTTTGGTTATCTATACTTCACTGGAGTAATTATTTTTCAGACGACTTTTTACTTTTACTCCTTACATTTTCACGCAATTATCTGTACTTTTTTTTTTTTTAACACTATATTTATTGACATTTTTTCCAATTATTACAACAATACAGTTATCTGTTAATAAAATGTACAATAAAAATAAAAAAACAATGAAAGAAAAAAAAATTATCTGTACTTTTTACTCCTTACATTTTAAAAACAGCCTTGTTTCTCTATTTCATTTCGGCCTTTAAAAAAAAATATCCAGTTAAATTGCTCCATCCGGATAGAGTGAATTTGGTTGTGGTTGTTTCAGATGTTCTTGTCCAGTTTTGTTCTTACATCCGTTCCCTCAGATTCCTGCAACTAAACTTGGATGTACATTCCAATAAAGGTTAGGATAAATGATAACATGAACATGAACGTTTGACTTTTTGCACCATTACAATACTTAAAGGCAACTAGTCATCATATCTCCTGCTCTCTGAAACACATGTTAATGCTCAATAGTACACATATATGGTTCTTTAATATATTTGCATTATACTAAGATGCATTCATTTTCAATGGCTTTTGTCCTTAATGGCTTTTTTCCCCCTTACATTACTTTTACTTTTATACTTTAACTAGTTTTGAAACCAGTACTTTTATACTTTTACTTGAGTAAAAAACTTGAGTTGATACTTAAACTTCTACAGGAGTATTTTTAAACTCTAGTATCTATACTTCTACCTGAGTAATGAATGTGAATACTGAAGACACCTCTGATCAGTACTGACTCATGCCGTCCACACCGGCAACTCCAGCTCAGACGCAGCCGCTTCAAACCAAACTTCATTTCATCTCA
Organism: Cololabis saira; assembly: GCF_033807715.1. Taxonomy (NCBI): domain Eukaryota; kingdom Metazoa; phylum Chordata; class Actinopteri; order Beloniformes; family Belonidae; genus Cololabis; species Cololabis saira. Next base: position 7,991,052 of record NC_084588.1, on the reverse strand, counting down.
TTTATTCTTTATTTCATTCAAAAAAATTAAAACAATTCAATACAAATACAAATGTTCTTAAATTGTGAATGAAAAGGGAGCAGAAAGAAGAAGAATCTTATCTGATCTGCCCCTTTTCCCAAGAAATAACTTCACAAATAACATAAATTAAAAAAAAAAAAAAAAAAACAACAACTAAGTGAATAAAAAACGAAAATAAAATAAAATTACCGCCATCTATGGGTATGTCAATCAAACTTAACTAATATATTTCATTATATTTACTTAACATACAGGCTTTAAATGTTCTTTTGAATGTAATGTTTGATTTGGATTCTTTGTTTTCTTTGTTCAGATTGTTCCATAAACTGATTCCTTTCACAGAAACACAACGTTCCATCAATTTAGTCCTGAATCTTGTTTTTTTTTAAAATCTCTGTTCCTTTTAAGTTATACTTGCTTTCTCTTTTTTCAAATCTTTTCTGAATGTTGATTGGTAAAGTTTTTTTATGAGCTTTAAACATAATTTGCAGAATACTATAGTCTACTAGTTCATGAAATTTCAACAATTTTAACTGAAGGAATAATGGATTTGTTGGATCTCTATATCGTTTTCTACTGATTATTCTTATATCTCAACACATTCCTGAAAAAAATGAACGTTTACTCGCAATATTGGAGCTTAACTGTGGTGCTAAATAAATAAGGGTTATTTTAATCCCGTTGGAAGCAGCTGATGGGACTGTGATGCTCTGATGCCTTTTATCACTTTATTTACATGAACTTGGAGTTTTAGGATTAAGGTGTTGCTTATTCCTGACAGACGTCTGAATAGATTTCTAAAATGAGATTAAACCACATGGAGCTGTAGTAGTAGTAGTAGTTTTAAATCAGACTTGTTTAACAGCCGGCGAGATGACGTCACAGCCGGTGTTTTGGTTCTGTCACGTGATCTTCCCCACGACTGACTCATCAGTTTCTAACGTTAACAGATCCTGGGGTGAGTGGGACTTTCCTCCATCGTGGGTGGCAGAAACAGAAAGTACCACTCTTTTTTTTTTTTAAACTTTAATTTTTATTGAAAATGTTCAAAAGAACAAACAAACAAACAAAACAATTATAACAGTTGTGGCTACACGTGTCTATTATTAAATTACAATAGATCCAAGAGAGAGAGATATGAATAAGACACACTGTAAGAAAAAAAACATTGTTTTTACGGAAAAAAACTGGCAGCTGCGGTTGCCAGAATAATACTGTAAAATATACAGAGGATTGTAAAACACATTACAGAACAACCTGTACATTTTACAAGTTTAAACTTTAATCCTTTACAAAATAACATTATACAATTTACGTACAAAACTGGTAAATTCAACATCCATTTTCAGCCAAATTAGCATGACTATGCCTTCATTAAAATAAATTTTCTCCTGTACAATTTACGTGCAGCCATTGCTTATTTTACATCTAATCCCATTAAATTTCACTGGAAAACATCAAAATAAAGGTATTATTAATCGGTAAAAGCCTCATTATAAGACAGTAATTTGACTGAATTTTTCCACTTATTTTATTGAAAGATTGTGTGTTGTGTAATATATTTTGTAGTATTAATAGCAGCGTTTTGTTGTGAAATAAAGATCTACATACTATCATTGAATTCTTTGAGTAATGTCTTAATTAAATGAGTTATTACCAGTTAGACAGACAAACTCTGACACAATGTCACCAAAGATGTTCATCTGTAACATTTACGTTCCTTCACCGTTGCTATTTCACAGTTTTTTACGGTAATTTCTATGGGCTTTTCTTACAGTGCAGATTTCAAGTATTCCCCACTGTGTCCCATCGGGTCCGTTTCTCCCATTTAGTCAAAGAGACATTTTCCTCCATTCTAAGTCTTTATGTCATTATTCTCTCCATGTTACGGACTTCTCTAGTGATTTCTACCCATTCATTCACAGCTGGTGGTTCAACCTTATACCATCTTCTTGTTATTGTTTTTTTACACGTGACCAGTAGTATTTTTATTAAATATCCGTCTTTGACCAGGACATAATGATTCAAGTTCCCAAGGTACATAACACTACATTCTTTAGGTATTTCATAACCCAGCATGTTCTTAATTATATCGTGTACGTTTTCCCAAAATGGGTTACGTTTCTGACATCCCCAAAAAATGTGTGTATGATTCACTTCCCTTTCACCACATAAACGCCAACATGAGTGCTGGAAACGTGTTTGCTTACTTTTTAATTTGGGAGTGATGAAAAAGCGGGTTAGGTTTTTCCACCCGAATTCTCGCCATATTCTCGAATTTGTAGTTGTGTGTTGTATTTCACACATACTCTGCCACTCCTCTACAGTAATGTTGGTCTTCAGTTCATTCTCCCACTTCTCCTTAATGTACAGAGGGGAGAAATCTTCTGAATCTCTTAAGTTTTGGTACAACACTGAAACTGCTTTCAGTTTGGTTCCATTGTATGTCTTGATCATTACATCGAGTACACCATTTAGATTTTTTACAGGTTGTATGTCCTTTATAAAGTAGTCACGTAGCTGTAGAAATCTGAAGTGGTCTCTATTTTCAAGGCCATAGTCCATTTCCAGCTCCTGGAAGCTCATTATGTGTCCATTCTTCATTCATTTACACATTGCTGTGAGCCCTTTCCTGCTCCAGTCTCTGAAGTTGAAGTCATTTACACCCGGCTTAAAGCCGTCATCATAAGCAAACCAGCTCAACAATTTCACATCTCTTTCTAATTTGTGCTGTCTGACATAATCAAACCAGATATTCAGTGTGTGTAGAGTTATCGGGTCCATCCCTTCTTGTAGTGCCTTCATTAGTTTTAGATTGCCAATCAGGGCCTGGATTGGTGTATCTGTCACCACCTTCTCAATATCTTTCCACTTTGCATTATAGTCCTCGTCACACCACATAATTATTAGTCTTAATTGTGCTGCACGGTAATAATTATTTAATTTCGGAAGTCCCATGCCTCCTTTTTCTTTTCCCAATTGTAGTGTAGAATATTTTATCCGTGGTCTTTTACCATTCCATATGAGAAAAGTACCACTCCCTGTCACTACCTGTGATGCCCATCATGTTGGACACGTGAAGGTCTGACACCTCTGAACCATTATCTGTAAAAAGAAAAAGGTTTTATACACATGGATACAATTAAATGGTACAAAAGAAACCGTTACATTTTAATGTATAATAAACATGTCCTAAAGCTTTTCTGTGTATTTCACACAACAGACGGTAATGTTTGTTTTATTTGATCTACCATGTTTTAACATTGTACTTCTTATTCTACTACGATCCCTGGCCCGCTGAAGTGTTATTAACACTTTACAAACAAAACAAAAATTACTTTATGAAGCCGATTACTGCTAGAGGTTAAATTAATAAAGAATTGTATAGATTAGACCCGTGAGCAGGCACCGGCTGGAAATCAAAACACCAACACCGCTGAGGAATGATCTTGAAAAAGGCACCAGGATAGTCCCCAAACGAGGCCATCATTTCACTTTCTTAAAGGCTTCATTACATACAAATGTTGCATTATCAGAGTGTTTGCTTTAGTCTCCAGTTTTATGTATAAACCCCGTTCTGTTTTATTTAAATCAGCATCTGTAGGTTAAAGCTGTGATTTCCTGCATGACCCTATCAGTCTCACATCACTGGAGGAGCGTCGTCTCGTTCTTCTTTACACCGCTGCTGCAGTTCATGGAGGTTTGGGAACGTTTGAGTCTTCAGGTCGTGGCGGCGTCACAAGTAGGTGCAGGACTGGACCCAACCTTTGTTTGTTTGTTTGTTTTCAACCCTTCTGGAGCAGATTTGCTGACGAGCTTCAGATCCCTGTCCCTGTGGTGACCCAGCAGACCATCAGCTGTCCACCACTGTGCTGACGGTGGTTATGGGCAGTACTGGAGTTGAGGGGGGATGAGGGAGGATGGCATCCCCTCCTGAAATAAAAACGGTCCAAATCATCCCCCCTGTAAAACTGCCATCCCTCCTTTCCATCCCTTATGTCATTTCATCAATGAATGTGGTTTTACTGCTATTTCAACATTTAGAGTCATCACCAGAAAATAACACCAGAAAAATAACTTATTTGACAATTTTCACCTGTTTCAAGTAAATTTTCACTTGAAATAAGTAAAAAAATCTGCCAGTGGGACAAGATTTATCTTCTTATTACAAGCAAAAAAATCTTGTCCCACTGGCAGATTTTTTTACTTATTTCAAGTGAAAATCTACTTGAAACAGGTGAAAATTGTTGTTTTTTCCAGTGATGAGTCTTGTTTTAAGTGCAATGGGATTTTTTTACTAAAATGAGACATTTTAACTAGAAATAAGACAAATATTCTTGTTAAGATTTAGAGTTTTTGCAGTGATCCATGTTACTTATCCTGTGAAGGACAGAGTCATATTGATAAGTTCAGAAAAGTGTTTTTTATTGTTGTGTTTTGATGTATTTGATGTAAGCCCAGTGGATATTTAAAGCTTACAGAAGGCTGCATTTAACTGCTGCTATGTCATTCCTGCAGTATTTCTGCAGCTGTTTTGGTCACTGCTATTATTTGTAATATATTATATAATTTGTAATCAGCACAAATTATCTGTCTCCATATGATAAAATCCACAATCCCCCCTGATTTTTTTTTACAACTGGAGTACTGGTTATGGGATGTCTCCTGATGCTGGGTTTGCTCTCCTCCCAACATGGTGGTGTCCCTCAAGGCCCAACAGCTTCATCTGTCCGTGGGGTCTCACCGCTGAAGTCGTGGTGTGTTCAGATGTTGTTATTTCTAGTTAAAATGTCTCATTTTAGTAAAAAAAATCTCATTACACTTAAAACAAGACTCGTCACTGGAAAAAACAACAATTTTCACCTGTTTCAAGTAGATTTTCACTTGAAATAAGTAGAAAAATCTGCCAGTGGAACACGATTTTTTTGCTTGTAATGAGAAGATAAATCTTGTCCCACTGGCAGATTTTCCTACTTATTTCAAGTGAAAATTTACTTGAAACAGGTGAAAATTGTCAAATAAGTTATTTTTCTGGTGTTATTTTTCTGGTGATGACTCTAAATGTTGAAATAGCAGTAAAACCACATTCATTGATGAAATGACATAAGGGATGGATGGGGGATGATTTGGACCGTTTTTATTTCAGGGGGGATGCCATCCCCCCTCATCTCCAGTACTGAGTATAGGCGATACGAAGTTTGCAACCTGGAAAAGACGCAAACGTAGGACCTCTGGATGATGCCTTTATCCCATAAACAGGCACAAAATAAAAATTATTGAATTCCTTTCAAGTATTTGTTGAAATATTCTTAATTTCAATAATGATAATTCAATAATGTTGAACATGATTTCTCCATGTACATGACCAGTTTTTAGAAGAATAATTTCAGAAAAAAAAGCCACAATAGAGCAGATAATTTGTCCCTCCAGCCAAACCATACCTGCCCAGACTGACTCAGTGTCTGCTTTTCTAGAGGTCTGCGCCGCCTCCGGTGCTACAGTAGATGGGTGTTCAGCAGGGGCGGAGCAGGGGTCCCAGCCTAGGGGGGGCGAAGCATTTTAGATGGGCCCTTGAGGCCTAAACATCCCGTTAAAACATAATCGCTAAAAATGCCACAGATCAGGCCCAACCAACCACAATTCCAACAGCAGCAGCGACACGGTCAGAACCATTCAAATGAGGTTTCAGCACCATGGATTTACCAGTCATTATGTCAAACCTAATTATAAGCCTAATGCAGACTTTAAGATATAAGTATCGAACTGGAGATAAAAATCAAATGACATCCAGTGATGTCTATGGAAGCTCATTTCCGCCAGTAAAACAAAAAAATAAGATGAAATCTTAGCCTTAAAAATAAAAATATCCCCACGGTAAGTCATAATTATGAGAAAAAGTCATCATTTCGACTTTCTATCTCATAATTTCGACTTTTTTATCTCATCAGCCGGTTCTTTACCTTTCAATCACTTTGCTCTTATCAACGGCGAAGTTCCTCTGGATTGAGAGCAAAGTGAGGTTGCCAGGTTGGGAAGGTTTCAGCCCAATTGGGCTAAAAAAATATATATTTGGGCTGCTTTTCCTGGGTTTTACTAAATATTTAGGAGAAATTATTAACAAAAAAAAGTTTCCATTATGGCAGAGAAAAGTAGAAATTTACACAATAAACTCACTGATAATATATATTCTGCTCCATTTTATTGTAGTTTTTCTTTGGAGCCTGAACTTTTTTTTAGGTTATTTAGTAATGTGAAGATGAAATGTATTACGCATTTAATAATTTATGGTTTTAACAAGAGAATGTAAGATTCGGGCTGGTTTTTCATTATTTCGGTGGGTTTTACGTTGCATTTGAGCTGGAACCTGTCAGATCTGGCAACCTCAACCGCAGCACTGGATGTCTTAATGAATCGTCTTTTTGGTCACAATAAACTTGCTCTCATCAACGGCGATGTCCCTCTGGATTGAGAGGAGGGTGAGGTTTGGTAGTCTGGCCTCATCCATGCAGCCTGGAGAGAGTTTTTAATCAACTTCAGCTGCTGAAACTCAGCATGAGTTTAAGGCTCTGATGCGACAACTGGCTCGACGCATTGCTACGGCGTAGGCTACGCGGCGACGCGCACCCTACGCCGTAGGTTCTGTGTTGGTGTAACGCGGAACCATAAATCCGCCTTAAACAGATGTGCGTGCGAACCCGTGCATGACAGGGAGACACACACGGGGAGAAGGGACTATTTGTTTCATTTTTATTTTTTAAACAACTTTATCCTTATGAACGCAAGTGTTATACAGTCCAACTTTCCTTATTTTATTCAGAACACTTTTTTTTTTTTCCTCCTCTTCGGAGTGGGCCCCCCCGGAGCAGTGGGCCCGGGGCGGCCGCCCCCCCTGCCCCCCCGCCTGCTCCGCTACAGGTGTTCAGCATTAATGCTCACTAACGGCTGGTGTGGCTCCTCAGTCAACGACAGAGATGATGGATCTCCTTAAATCTTCCTATTATTCTCTTTATATTGTGCAAAGGTCGTATTTGTCTTTTTACTTCAGGATTTTGCCCCTTGGCCCTGACTTTGTAAAGACATTTTATTCTCATCCCAGAAGCTTCTTCAGCTCCGTCTGGTCCTGGTTTGCGTTGAGGCCGAGGATGTTCTGAGCCGCACAGCGACGTGGCTCTGGTGGATCTTTCCCGCCCTCTCTTGGTAGTATTCTAGGTAGCAGCACAGGTCCTGTAGCCGTCAGTGCTGACTGGCCTTAGATACTGCGGTTACAGTCATTTCAGTGATACCTCATGAATCCCCAAGCTGAAATAATGTGGTGAAATAGCTGTGGCTCCATAAAGAGTAGACTTAAACGAGTGTGTGCAGGAACATCTGGAGACGCTTCTGTCTCATCAGGAGGATGCTCAGTGTTGTTCATCATGTCTGTCCAAGGTTGTGAAGTATCAGTATCAGCTCCAGATCAGAACACAGCCGGCCTTCTGTTACCAGCTTGTTCAGTTTGGTTCAGTCCCTGGTTCTGACGCTGCTCCCCCAGCAGACATCTTCTCCCGGGGTGGATTTACCTCCTGCTGTGGTTGAAGACGGCAGTGGTGGAACAACGAGACGCCTGAGCTGTGACAGGGAAGCTGTGGGTCGGGGGGGGATGGGGGGATGAGGGGTCTGCAGCTAGGAGAGGACGATGCTGGTCCTGGATGCTCGTTACCCATACCTGTCAAGTTTTGGATTTAAAAATATGGGAAATTTCCCGCCGCTGTCCCACCAGCCAACCCAGGTCCAGTATCTTACATTTCAAGACAGATTTACGAGAAATTCAAAACACCTACCTGTCAACCACTTACAAACTACAATTATGTGCTTGTAGCCTGATAGGATGACCTTTGTTGATAATAAAATGCTGTGGACATTCCTATGTATGTAATTTCTATAATAGAGCCTAAATGAACACACAAAAGTGAATTAAAGCACATTTATTTATTTTTTTATATTTTCAGTTTATATGGTGGACTGTCTGATGCTCTGATGTGGGGCCTTTTATGACTGTATTTACACGAACTTTAGACTCCTGGGGCCGGATTCACAAAGCATTTTTAAGAAAAAAAATCTTCTTAAGTGTCATTTTTTCTTAATTTCAGTCTTAAGAAGAAAAAAGAGAAGAAGTCATAGTCTCCAAAAAGTTCTTAAGTATTTTCTCAACTTTCTTCTTAAGTTTCTTCTTAAGAAAAAACTTAAGAATAAATGGTATTCTTGAAATAAAAGTTCTCAAATTTGTTCTTAACTTCTTTCTTAACTTTAAGACAACCTTGACCTGTCTTAAAAATTCTTCTGTGAAAAGGTAAGACTGTAATATCACCTTTTTCAACACATTTGCACAAACAAAGACCCGCAATATTGTGGAGCGATGCATTGGTGTAGTGAAGTCTCGCTTCAGGTAAATCGGCTGAATATAATGAAATGAATATTAATAACAATATAATGAAATGAATAATATATATAATTTTGTATACCAAGTACGTAGAGTTGCACTAAATAAAAACCCAAACATATGTAGCTTAATAAAATAAAATTAAATTCAATAGACTGATATGTTCATTTTAATACATTTATTAAAATTGTGACGGCTCTGATGTTCAGACAGAGCAGCAGCAGCTGCTTCTGGGGCTCCAGTAAAAACATGAAGCTCCACTTTATATTCAGACAAACTAATGTTGCAGCTACAACTTTTAGATTTCATCTATTAAACCAACATTTATCTTCCTAAATGATTTATTTCAGCCAGCGGTAATTCTCCACAGAGCTGCAGGTTTCTCCCCGGGACGAGGGCGCGGGTTGACCCGGCGATCATGTCTGTTCTCCGGCCGTGAGCTGCTGCTGCCGACCCGGGGCCGGCAGCTCTTCTCATCCCAGAAACATCGGAGCAAATTTCTCAACAGGCGTTATTTGGATAAACTGAGGCCAGGTTGGGGATCGTAACGGTTACTTTTACGCCTGAAAAAATACTAAAACTTAATAAAGTGGCATATTAACAGCGCTACAGCAGAAATTAAAACAGCTTTTAGCTTGCGGCTTCCGCTGTCGTTTTGGTGCGAAATGCATTCTGGGATACTTGGCTGCTACTGCTGAACGGTCTGCTGGACCGGCTACTGAATTGATTGAGTGATTCCGAATACAGCCATATTTTAAGAAGTCTCTTTGTCGACACGTCAAGCCCCACGTCCCACCTTGCTCAATGAAAGGATATCTAGTAACACGGTTGTGATACCATCCTCAAAATCTTCTTCATTTGTGACAGGTGTCGCACATAATGAGCTTCAGGCAGCCAATAGCATCAGACCTGAGATAAAGCCCTCATCTTGTCCACAGATTTTAAGGGGCACAGACGCCAGTATTCACAACTTGTCACTGGACCAGTTTAAACCATACTTGGAACCAGAAAAATCTCTGTCATTTGTAGAACATAGTCCCTCAAAGACATTTGAAGAATATTTAAAAAGAGTAAAATTGAAGACGATTTAGAACAAGAAAAAAGATTAAGAATAATTGCCTAGTTACCTCGCTCACTGCCGCTCACTGCACCGCGCCTTTTAAAAACCAGTCAAGTCAAGATGTATATGAAGGTTCCAGACACCCCACCTCGTCCTAAATAGAGAAAACGTCAGAAAAAACAAGTAGGGTTGCCACTGTGACGACCCTGTCTAATTGTGGGCATGCCTAACTCTCTCTCTATTTGTCCTTAAGGAGTGTGGTGTGAGATGAGCTGATTGGGCTGATTTGGAGCACCTGGTTCCAGTACTACAGTACTACAGTACTACAGTACTACAGTGTTCCAGGCTATAAAACCTCCCTGCCTTCAGTGTGGCTCTCTCTTCCCTGCCAGCCCCATTCATTCGTTTGGTTTTGATTCTATTTTTCTTAAACAACACGCACCACACATTTTCCACATTCACACATACTGGTGCTGACCTCCACACCTCACAAGTTGATTTATTTTTCGTTGCCGTATTTTTCTTTAAAATAAATAGCATATATTTATTTGCGCTGTGTTGTTGTCCATTTTTGTCATGGCCTATGGGCCAGGTTATGACAGCCATCTTTCAGAAATAGAAACAAGGGATGTTGCGATTTCAGCCGCGCAAGCGCCAAAAAAGGGACATCCCCAAAACGTCTAAAATGTATAGAAATGTGCATTTTTTTTAAAAACGTAATTAAAATGTAATAATATGTAATTCAACCAAGAAGAAGAACAGTTAAACTGTGTGCAATTTAATGATTTTGCTTGCATTTTGTTTTGTTTTTATCATTTTCAGAACATGATCAATCTATATTAGAGAGAGATCCACTTGGTGTGTTCAAGGACAGGCAGCATCTCCTCATCAAAGACTAACCGATAAACTCTACCAATATAGTTGTGAACTGAGTCAACCTTTATTTTGGTATTTTTAGTTGATTACATATTATTTATGTGTAGCTGCTGCTGTTGTAATTATTTAATGTTTGCAAGTCTTATGTGTGTATGCAGACAAATCAATCAAACCATCAGTTGGAGGCAAGGCTGTGTGTTACATGTCATATACAGGACTGTCTCAGAAAATTAAAATATTGTGATAAAGTTCTTTATTTTCTGTAATGCAATTAAAAAAACAAAAATGTCATACATTCTGGATTCATTACAAATCAACTGAAATATTGCAAGCCTTTTATTATTTTAATATTGCTATGGTTTACAGTTTAAGATTAAGATTCCCAGAATATTCTAATTTTTTTAGATAGGATATTTGAGTTTTCTTAAGCTGTAAGCCATGATCAGCAATATTAAAATAATAAAAGGCTTGCAATATTTCAGTTGATTTGTAATGAATCCAGAATGTATGACATTTTTGTTTTTGTAATTACATTACAGAAAATCACAATATTCAAATTTTCTGAGACAGTCCTGTACATGTTCTTTGCAGCTCCGTTTTGTTATCTTTTTATTTATTCACGTGGACAGTTTGATCCTTCATTAATGGAGTTATGTGGGTTTTCATAAGCTGACACAATTTAAAAAGATTTATGTTAGAGCAACAAGCAAACATAGGTTTTCTATAATGCAACTGTAATTGTCACTTGAATAAGTCATAATTAATAATGAGTTATTTAACATTAAAGAGTAGTTACATTTATTTTACATTACATTCGATTACATTTAGTTACATTTGAAAGTTGCTGATGTGGCCCCTCGTGTTTGTTTTGGAGATGTCGAGGCTTACATGAACCACGTGACCACTCTGGCGGCGAGATCAAAGGTTGTCGCCACTGTTTGATCCACTGCTCTGGCTCGCGCTTCCAGACCGCGCGTCTGTAAACAATGGGTCACGTGACGGAACGTCCCGCTCAGCGGTGTTCAGTGACGTCACGGTGACGTCGGCTCTACGTAACGGCTGCACGTGTTTTCGACCCTCAATCACGCAACAACACTGACATAAGAAGGTTTTGTTGGAGAATCTACCGAACAAAGATACAAATTTCATATTAATCCACTGAAATTCATTATAAATTCATCATAAATTACCAATTCTAACTCTCTAACCAATTCTAACTGTTATATTAGTTAGTTAGTTATAATATATTACTATATTATTATACTATATTTATATTATATCGTGCTACACCACTCTATATGATAATTATTTGTTTACTTATTTATTCTCGAATTAATATTCTTAATTTATTTATCTACTTTCATCATATTATTTACACGCACGCACACACACACACACACACACACACACACACACACACACACACACCTGGATACCTATCATTGTAACTGATGTCGTCTTTTGTCGCTGACTTAGTTGCACTTGAAGTCTTGCAGGAGAAAAAAATCTAACAAAAGAGGAGTCATCGGGAAGATGTGGAGGTTTTTTAAGAAACACTTATGTCAAAGCAACAGGGTGCATCCAGAGGACACCCTTGTGACAGACTCTGTAGCTCAACAGGAGTCATCAAAGGACATAATTGATGAAGCAGTTGTGTCTCAACCCAATGGGCCAGTTGATGACCTCCATTGTGTGGAAGAACCTCAACAGGTCCAGGTCCAGGAAAAATTCAAGATGTCTGTTAAACGTATTATGGAGAAACTGACTGTGCTAGCCATTAGAAATTCATTTCTACCTTGCAGCGCAGAAGAATTCAGATCAATTTCGGATCTGCTGTTTGAAAATGTCTGGGCTCAAGTAAAGGACCAACATTTTGACATTCCTGAAACAGCGTTCAACCAACTACACAGGGAAATTTTCGAGAGTCTTTGCGATATATTTTCCCACAAAAAAGACAAGATTTTTATTTTTATGGCTACAAAAAGGTCGATTTTCAGCAAATCTATTGCAGCCTGTGTTGAGCAACACTTGAAGAAGTCTTGCAAGAAAAATTCCCTCCTGAAAACGGTCTCTTTGTCGACACGTCAAGCCCCACGTCCCACCTTGCTCAATGAAAGGATATCTAGTAACATGGTTGTCATACCATCCTCAAAATCTTCTTCATTTGTGACAGAAAGAGTAAAAATTGAAGAAGATTTAGAACAAGAAAAAAGTCCCTCAATGGTCACATCCTGTACCCGAGGAGAGGTTAGTGTGGAAGAACCTCAACAGGCCCAGGTCCAGGAAAAATTCAAAACATCGGTCAAACAAGTTGTTGAGAACCTGATTGCAATCCTTTCACAGTCAAATCCATCATACGGCAACCTTAACATTTCTGATCGGTTCTTTGTGAAAGTCTGGGATAAAATACACGGAGAATATTTTGATATTCCCGAAGATGTATGGAAAAACCTACCACAGAACATTTATAGATATATTTGCTTGTCAATTACCTATAACAAAGAGTTTGTCATGGATGCCCTGTATAACAGAGAATCAGCTCTAAGTGAAATTGTTGCCAAATTTATTCTTGCAGACCTAAAGAGCTTTAGCAAGAAAAATTCCCGATTGGCAAGAATTGTTGGACATAAATTTGGACCTTTATGGGAGGAATGGAAGATCAGTGTTCTTGATGAAATGGTGGACGACTTTTCTCAGATTTCTACGAGCCTCAAGCACCGACTGATAAGAAGGTTTAGTTATAGAATTTACTGAACAAAGTTACCAATTTCATATTAATCCACTGAAATTTATTGTGAATTCATAATTTACAATTTTTGTTTACAATGGTTATAAAGGAAATCATAAAAAAAAGATAGAGAATTGCAGTCAATGCTTTAAGGAGCAGTCAGAGGACACCCTCGTAACAGACTCTTTGCACTGTATTTTCCTGCAGAAATAGCGATATTTTTCTTTTTATGCGTGAAAAAATATCGACTTTCATGAAAAAAAATGGCAGCCTGTGTTGAGCAGCACTTGAAGAAGTCTTACAAGACAAAAATCTAACAAAAGAGGAGTCATCGGGAAGATGTGGAGGTTTTTTAAGAAACACTTTTTTTAAGAAACACCAAAGAGGATGTCATGGAAAAAGAAGAAAAATTCAAGATGTCTGTTAAACGTATTATGGAGAAACTGACTGTGCTAGCCATTAGAAATGCATTTCTACCTTGCAGCGCAGAAGAATTCAGATCAATTTTGAATCTGCTCTTTGAAAATGTCTGGGCTCAAGTAAAGGACCAACATTTTGACATTCCTGAAACAGCGTTCAACAAACTACACAGGGAAATTTTTCATCAAAAAAAATTGCTTGTTGAGCAGCACTTGAAGAAGTCGGGGACTCTTGGCTTGGCTCGGGGACCCTTGCTCGGCGACCTTGGTTCGGGGACCCCTAGCTCGGCTCGGGGACCCCTAGCTCGGCTCGGGGACCCCTGGCTCGGCTCGGGGACCCCTGGCTCGGCTCGGGGACCCCTGGCTCGGGGACCTTGGCTCGGGGACCCCTAGCTCGGGGACCTTGGCTCGGGGACCCTTGGCTCGGCTCGGGGACCCCTGGCTTGGGGACTCTCGGCTTGGCTGCGGGGTTACCCGGGTCCAGGGCGCTGGCTGCGGGGGGTCCGGGACCACCACCGGAGCAGGGACTGATGCGTCCGGGACCACCACCGACGACGCGCCCGAGACCACACCATGTTATATATCACATCTCATATCTTATGTGTATATTTTCAGGGTGCCTCCTGCTGCAGTGGACACCCAGCCTAAGGAGGAAGCAAAATCCCAAGTCCTCCAAATTCCATCTGAGAACCCTGACAGCTCAGCTGACATGTTCAGTTTGCATTCCTTCATCCATCCAATTTCTTGTAACTGTGATATAACACTGCTTTATATATTAAAAACCATTCAAATCTATTTCCGTTTTTTAGTTTTTATTCCATGTAAAGTGTTATTAAGCACTCATTACATTTTGTGAAATGTAAATGACTCCAGATAATGAAAGTTGAAGTGGTTCTGAAAAAAGGGGGTAAAGGACTTGGTCCTAACACATTTTAAGATACTTTTACAGCCATAATAACACAATAAATTCCAGGCGGATTTTTATTACTTAATAAAGGGTTTCACTACAATCAAATATTTAAGTCTAAAATAATAGATCAGTAATCAGTCATTGTCACCCTTTTTTATGATAGAAACAAACACAGGAGTATGTTATTTAATTGATTTACTTGTCAACTGCATATATGCTCTAACTCACTCATGTTTGCTTTAAGGAGTCATGCCCGTTACTGTGGGCGTGACTCCACCCAGAATGAGCCATCACCAGCGTCTCCATCCCCCAACCGGGGATGTGCAAGAGCAAACGGGCCTGAGAGGGTGTAAACGCTCTCCAGAACCACTGGTGCACGTTGAGAGGTCCTGGTCGTGCAAGCTAGGACCTGTGAATAACCCCTAAATAGTACAAACAATAGTACTATTTCTAGTACTATAGTACTGTTGATCAGAGCCGGCCCAAGAGCCCCGTGACCACTAGGGGGCCACCAAGAGGAAAAAAATAAAATTACTTTTTTATGCATGAGTGGTGACATACATAATCAAAGGTATGTTATTGTACAAAAACACAATCATTAATATTATTACATACATTCTTTTCTCCCTAATTTTACCAAAGCTCTTGCACATTTTTACATAGTTTTCAGAACTAATTATTTATCTTAATATTTTATTTTTGAACCATTTTTGTTACCTTGTTTCTGGTACCTGTTCATTTACGTCATTATGTAAGTCAGGGGTGTCCAAAGTGGGTCCTCGAGGGCCAGTGTCCTGCATGTTTTAGTTGTTTCCTGCATCAACACACCTGATTCTAATTAACGGTCGTCACCACCTTGTCATCAAAGTCTGGATAGTTCTGTTGATGACCAAGCTCCTTGTATCACGGTTTGATAAAAAAAAGGGACACATCTAAAACATGCAGGACACCGGCCCTCGAGGACAGACTTTGGACATCCCTGATTTAAGTATTTGTTTGATTGTATTTGTTTAATTGTATTTAATGTCTGTTTTTGTACATTTGAATTTATTCTTATATGGAGAACATACTGACCAGGTTCTGTTTATCTAAGTTGAGTGATTTTAATCATAGTTCTGGTTTTTGTAGTACTTTGTTGTTGTTCTACTTCAAATTGTTGTTGCAGTTTATTTAAAACCAAATAAAAAGTAGATAACGTGTTTACAGTAAATGGTTTATAAATGATCTATTTGATTATTTAGTTTCTTTTAGTAGTCCTACACTGTAGATGACACTCAGTATCACACTTAGTACTATATCACTTTAAATATTAAGTGTAAATCAACCCCAGGCCGCTCTTGTAGCTGAATTTGCTCCATTTCAGATTAAAAACCATAGCTGGTAAAAACCTGCCAGGCTCTCAGGTTCCTGGGGGACAACAAGCTCAAAACTACAGTCAATAGCTACATACCGTAAGCTGTTTGGCATTGGCAGAGAAGATTTGGCAGTTTTCATGAGTGCAAGCGCATACTGAGCTCTGCTGCTCATCCCACAAACGAGGAACCATTTCAAAGGAACATAAACATAACGTTTTATTACCAAGAAGCATTGGTATAACAGAGAAATAAACAGGCAAACACAAATTTACTTACTTTTTGTGCTACGTTTAGACAACACAAAACAATTGTTGTCCCAGTTATGTCTGGCGCAGCTCACATCCAACTTTACCAATGTATCTGAACATGTCTTATCAAACAAGCCATTGAACAATATTATTTTTAACTTCGTTTGCATTGTAATATACTGTATATTTATAAAAAATAAGATTTCAATTGTTGTCCAATAAAATGCTCACACACAAAACTGGTGTTTTTTTTAGTTAAAGTCCAGAATGGTTTAACAGCAGGTATAACTTACTAAATATAAACAAGAATCTTTGCATTTCACTCTTCAAGCAGCCGGGAGTCGTCGCTGGGAGCAGATCTGAGGTCAGATCTGAGGTCAGACTTCTGTCGATCTGCTGCCTTTGACTTCACTGAATTAAGAAAAAAAAAAAAAAGGTGAGATGTTCTTGTAACGTTGTAAACGTTCACATGCAACACCACATTAAACAAAGGAACAGGCGTGTCCTGACTCGTACCATCCATATTAACATATTTGTCATATTAACAGGAAGAGGAAGTCTGTATCATTTCTGAGCTTTTATTTTGAA